>NC_142533.1:11452500-11752500 GCF_056151865.1 Erythranthe guttata
GTTCTAATAAAAAAATATTGCATGGGGAATGAAAAGATATTGCATGGGACGATGTAGCTTTCGCTTTGAACCTTCCTTAGTGATATACAATCGGATTTACTTGGCTACTTACTGCGATATCTTGAACTATTCAGCCGTTTGTGTAAAACCAAGATAGTTGCATCCACACAATATTTTCCCACATTTATTTTAGTTCTCATTGTTGTGTCTATTTTGGCCATCACTATATTGGATTCATAAGTGTGTGTCATTTTGAAGTGACCCTCATTTCACGCTTACATAGGTGGTCTCCTAGTAAGGGTATGATGCCTTACCTCACTTTTTAAACTATACAAACCATAAAGATGTTTGGAGAAACTCCTAAGTGCTCGTGAGAACAAGTTTGGAGAAACTCCTAAGTGCTCGTTTGAATTTGCATACCCTTGTCGCATTAAATCAAGTTCTTGGGATCTCCAATCATCATGGTTGGGTTACCACACATGAAGATGTTTAATATATGGATTTTAATCTCATTCTCCTAATTACACTATATATTTGATCTCTTTATAGTCCATTCATCAATGGATTTACTAAAACAAATCCCTTTGATTTTCACATGTTCAACAGAGATTGCTCCAATTGAGATCAACTGCCAAATGATATTATGTGGGCCGATTACTGTTTTAGTCCCTATATTATACATATTTTTCAATTTTGGCCCTTCAATTTTTTTTACCATAAAATTGGTCCTCAATAACCGATTGTTTTACCCTTTTCATCCGCCATTTGAGTTTATTTTATGTTGGATGAGAAAAAGTCATGTACAGGGCACAGACAATGCATTTCAACCCCCTTACGACCTATATTGTTTAACCTCAATACCATCAATTTTGCTAATTTCGTCCAAAGAAAAAAAATTGAATAATCTAATAAAAAGGTAAATGACATAAATACCTTTAGGAATTAGTACATTATGTTATTAACAAATTTTATTTATTTCGTTATCTTATATTTTTATATCCAAAACGCTATAATTAATTTGATTATACCACATTATTAGCTAGTTGTCTTTAATTTTAGGGGAAACTAACGATAAATCCCCAAATCCATTCTCAAAGTGTGGATCAATCCCCAGATACTTCCCGCAAGCAATATGTCTCTATTTCGGATGTTCCAAATGCAGACCAGTCCCTATAGTGATACAACCCTCGCCAACCATGTGACGAGACCCGATATCAATATTTCGGATATCAAAATCCTAGATCGTCCTAAAGAAGGAATCAAAAGGGTCTATGCGAAGATGCCACAATCGATTGCGAAAGTTCGATTGATAAGTCATGATGAACAAACGGAATCCACCGATATGTTCGAACAATTCTTAAAGAACTAAACGAGAATATTCTTAATTAAATCATCAAAATTAGTCCTCCTAATATGCCAAATTGGCAGCCTATTTATAAGTGCTAAAAAAACTCTTTTTTTCACAAGGAAAATGACTCATACATAAACCATAATATAGAAACTAATACATAAACAAATCCTAACCATAAAGAACTCTAAAATAATAAAAACTTAATAAATACTAAATTAAAAAACGTATATAATTAAATTAAATAACTTGATCTTCAAGTCGGCTTCTCGATCGCCCTTCTAATCTCTCGTAGACAATTTGTTGTGCACGTGCATACACTTCAAGCTCAATTATGATACTGTTACACTTCGAATCTCTCTCTGTTCAAAACATGAAAGTTGTAGAAATTCCAAATTTCTTTCCATAGCAATTTGAATCACCTAAATTGGACGTCATATGAGAGATCTATAACCTGAATGGTAAAACTGCCAGAGATAGGCGAGAATCTTGGATGCATGGAATTCGACTTGTCCATCGAACTCTGCTCTTCCTTTTCTTCCAATTCCTAAACAAGGACTCTTTAAAATCTTGATTCAAGCCTTTATTCTTCAATTCAAATCGGAACGGCTCCATGAATCTCACTCGTTTTCTTTTCTTTCAATTCTTTATCTTTAAGCTTGCTAGGATCGTATCATATAGTATTTCTTTCATTCTCTCTTTTACTTCTCTCTTTCCTCTCTCCTCGTTTTCCCTTTCCTCCTTCTCCGACGACGAAAAAATCGTTATAAAATCCACAATGGCTACAAATGATGCACCAAACCCAATGCCCACTGTAATTCATAGAATTTATCGATACAAAGATCAACTGCACATCATTTTCGTTAAGAATGATTTGACTTTTATGGAGATCTATGATTTTGTTATAAGAAAGTGGAACGATATTCATCCAAATGCATTGATTCTCTAAACTTTGGCTCTAGTATGTTACATTGGATTGTGACGAAGACGTTGAAAATATGGTCGCATAGGATTTGATAATGAAGACTAGTGTGATCTACATAGTTACGAGCCGCAATAACGAACCAAATTCGCGTGGAACGAGGTCTTGGGAAACCGAATTCCCAGGAGCGTGTTGGTCGAAAACCTACACGCAAGTGCACGTATCGTACAAGTAATATAGTGGACTAAAAGTTCGGATATCGAACCCACAGGGAATATTTAATTATCTAATCCTAGACGCTAAATTCTACCAATTATTATCAAGCCCACCCTACAAAGTCGACTTTAGAGAGAATTAACTAGATTAAAATAAATTAAAAACAAGCAAAAACAAGAAAGCAATTTAAACCGAAGATTTAATCAAGATAAGCAAGCCTAGGATTTTATTCTTCCCCCTATGTGATTATTATTCCCCCAATTCCTTCAATTATGCAAGCAATTAACCCGAATTATTAACCTGAGATGCTAAAATAATCATAACCCGCTTCCGCGTGTATTACGATTCTAATACTCTAGATTCAATTACTATATTCCTATGCAATTAATTCTAGAACACAGCATTAAACACAAATCTCAATAATGGCTACCTAAGAGATTAACTATATTCCTATGTTAATACCACAAAGGCTCTTCTACCACAGTTCTAATTATTAACCCGATCTTCCGATTCATGCGATTAACAATAACATAAAAGCACATAAGTTGATCAAGTTCATGCACTTAATAAAACAAGTAGAAGAAATAATCCAGAAATAAAACTTGCATAAAATCATAGAATTGGGTTCATAAATCCCACATAGGGTTCCAAATAAAATCCTAGAAATACGAAAATTAGCTACTCATGATTTGTGGAAAAACACAAATAAAATAAGTCATAAACGATAAATCTATGCTTCGAGTCTTCGAATTCTTCGTCTTCGTTATTGCTTTGTTGCTCTTCAAATTGCGTAAAAAAGATCCCCAATTGTGTGCTTGGCTGGGTCTTATATAGGGTGAAGAACTTGGGGAAGAAGGCAGTTTCCTTGTACAATTAAAATCCCTTTACTGCGCAACTTCGGAGTCTCGGACGGGGGTCCCACAATTTGCACTAAAACTGGGACAGGGGTCCGAGCTTTTAATCTTCAGAATTTTGATTTTTTCACTTTTGGCCCATATTTTCTCCAAAATTGCAGTTTTGACCCCATACTTTTCCAATTCTTCAATTTGTACCTAGAATACAATAAATCAACTTTTTAAGCACCAATTATCGTTAAAACACACCAAAAGCTCAAATAAAAAGGAACGATAAAGTGTAAAAATATACACTTAACAGAGCGCATCATTGATAAGTTCGAATTAGGTTCGTTTTACGGTTTAAAATTTTATTATCGTACGTTCATAGATTAATTCTAGATTGATTGCGGAATTATAAAAATAAATCTAGAACTTACAACGGGATTCGGATACGATCCCTAAATGCCTTCTTCAATTTAACAACGACCTCAATCACGAACGGCGTCCACCGGAATCACGAATGGAGCAATCCATACCAATCTAAAATATGCCGCTGTAAATGAATTCCCAATTGACTTACGAAATTCATAACTCCATCGTTTGAGCCTCGCTTGACAAAACGGTTTTTTCAGAACGTAGCTCTGCGTGTAAGGAACATCCAGTAAAAATATCAAGACGATCTAACAGTGGATGAAGTTGAGGCGTCCAAAAATGTTGGGATAGGTGCAGTAAATCTGAGAAACATCTTTTGCTCTCATAGCGTCTACTAATTGTTCTATAGGGTGAGCTTGTATTTGAAAAATTCTAAAACTAAAATTGAGAAACTAGAGAAAAGAAGAGAGAAAGAAAATCTCTCTATTACACGTTCAAAAGGGGTGGGTAGAACTAGAGCTAAGATTAGCTTTCCCTCTTCAACCAAGTCTTGTATATATAAGTCTCCAAAATAGAGTTGTCATGGACGACAATCCTTCTCCCACAAGAATTTCCATGGACAATAGGGGGAGCAAGTCGGACCCATCAACTCGTTGAACCCGTCAAAGCCGGTAAAGACCATCCCACTTGAACCGCGGGTTTGAGTCTAAGACGGGTTCAAATATTTTTAGTAGTACTCGTGAAACCCGTCCCGCCCCGCCATACAAAACGACGCCGTTTTGTTTATATTATGTAGTATAGTAAATTAATAATATATAATACAAGAATATAGTATATCTTACATGTCAAAACTTATATCTATAACGGCGATATCGCCTCATTTTGTCTATAATTATCTATTTTATTTTAAATCTTGTGTGATAAAAATTGTATTTATTTACAATTTTTAATGTAATCATGGTTAAAAGTATTAATTTTGATTTACTCTTGACATTTATTATTGATATTATTCACGTTTCTTTCAAATTAAGATTTTACGATTGGTCATTCATTTTAATTTCTAAATAATTTCACGAAAAACTTATAAATTATTAAAAAAAATAACATGTTTAAATTATGACGGGTTTCGACCTGTGAATATTGGGTCCTACTATAAACTCGCCATGGACCCGTCTATCCTAAACTCGTTGAAAACCCACAAGTTTGGTTCTTTTAAATCAAGAACCGTTCGTTGACGGGACGAGGGTGAGTTTTACTAGAACCCGCGGGTTTATGACTCGTGCACACCTCTAATTGACGACAATCCTCTTACAAACTGAGTCTAATTTTCTACCACTACTTACTCTATATATAATTGGTTGAATTTTATTTTCTCAATTACTTAGAAAATCCGTTGGACTGCAATAGGAACTAAAGGAGAAAATAATACATACAACTAATAATTAATTAAATTCAAACTCTAAAAAAATTGATTTAATTAATCATGAGATAATTATTTATTTTAAACGTCCATTTTAGTGTGAGTTCAGTGCAATTTTTATTATTATTTCATTAATGTATCAATAAAAAATTGCAGTATAGAAAGAAATTTATCAATCGGGAGTATTTTAAAATGTGGTTATAATGTCATTTTTATAAGGACAAAATGCACTTCGCCCGAAATTTTTAGTTTTCGCATTTTCCCCCCTACAAATTAAAAAATGAGACTCTCCTCCTTCCAAATATGGTAATAGTTGCACTTCGCCCCAAGTGTGACTTTCCAGCGTATTTTTCACCGGTTTTTTCATATCTCCATCAACTTGAAGGGCATTTTTGCCCTTTCACCAATCTCACCCAAATATTAATGTCGTTGAAAACCCAGATGCTGAGATGGGTTATGTGTTTACTGCTGCGTCAATATCGATACAAGCTGCAATGGGCTGGATCTTTCGCCTTGGAAATCGCGGTTGCCGGAGTAATTGAGCCTCGGCATAAAATGCAGTGGCGCCTGCACTGTGTTTCCTCTGCCATTGCCATTGTGGGGGTTGGCGAATGGGCACATTTGGGCTGCCTCAGATGGGCCGGAGGATAAGGGGGTGTTGTCGCCGCCATTGGCTATGGTCATAAGGATCATTTAGAATGTGCTGGCGGAAAAGACAGTGGTTGGCGTCGCTGGCGTCATAATCCACATGGCGGTGGGCGACATCATATTGATGTGCCTCATTAAGCTTCACGAAGATTTCCCGGTGCATTTTCTCCTTTTTATAATATGTTTAAAATATATAATTTTAAATACTAAAATTAATTGAATATTAATTAAAACTAATGTTAATAAATACTTAAACACTTTAAATAAATTATGATGAATTCGTAATTAATTAATTAAAATAGATACGATTATAACTTAGATCAAGCACATAGAAATGCCACAAATAAGAATGAGACAAAATTATCATAAAAGATAGAGGACAAATATACAAAATTATTCGATAATCACAAACATAATTTGAGACATAATCTTAGAATAGAATATTTCGAATGGATCATTGCAGATATATAACACATGGAATGTCCATGTCATTGTTTATAACTGCAAAATATAAACAAAAATAAGAATAATATAATATTATCATAAAAGATGGAAAACAAACACACAACATTTCAATGAACACAAACAAAATTTAAATCCGATAAATATAATTGAAAATGTAACCAAAAATGCAATATTAAAATTAATGTCATTGTGCATAGGGTGGTGATAAATGCAGGACGAGTTTTAGTAAATATAGGATATTTTATTTTAAAACTTCAAAAGCTAATATAGATCCCATCTTATTTTGTCAAATCTTTTTTTTTTTTTTTTAAGTTTTCGTCTTTGACGACATTATTTTGGGATTGGGAGAACATCACACGAAGAGTTTTAGTAAACGTAGACTTTATTTAAAAATTCAAAACCTAATATAGTTCATCTTTTTTTTTCAAACTCTTTTTAACAAGTATTTATTGACATTATTTTGGGAGAATATCAAACTATTATTAAGCATTAATTACCAAGAACATGAATTTATCGATTTTGAAGGATGATACAGTAGAAAGTGACGTAAAAAAATAGTTATACTCGATATAGAATATGAGAGATAAAATAAATTTAGAGTTTTCTTTTGATGTGATAAATTCTGAATATCAATGTTTTGCAAACCAGACCGGACCGGCCGGTTAAACCGCGAACCAATGCCTTGTTCGATCTGGTTTGACCGGTGGAATTGTAATACCGGAACCGGATTGAAAATTGGGTTTTTTTTGTCCGAAATTATGTTTTTTTTTAAAATAAACAAATAAAATGGCCAAAATAATATCTTTTTACTGCTCAACTAAGGAGAAATAGCTGTAATATGTTAGGATGTGAGGGTGCTAAATGAGAAATTCGATGCACGAGTTCGGTTTAGCCAATCAACTTCTTCAAACCAGACAAGCTTCATCTTTGACCGCATGGCACTTGTAGATGATGGATGGGAAATTTTCGACAAAAGTGAGAGAGAGAAAAGAGAAAAAAGTGTGGGAAGAAAAATAATTTGAGATCGAGAAGAAGAAAACAATAATGCGGACGAAATAAAAAAGAAGTGAGAAAGTTAGAGTTAAGTCACTAACGGTATTTTTGAAAATACAAAAATAATATTTGGGTGAAATATTAACTAAGTGGTTTTTCTCTAATTATTTGTTGGAGGGGGGTTTTCCTTAATTACATTTCCTAGATAGGAGGTTCTTGCTAATTTTCCCTGTTTTATATACCCCTCTAGGTGCCTAATAAACTAGGGATAAACCCAAGAGAAAATCATCCTTGTGGATCCCACTAGAGAGGCGAAAGTACTATACTGCCCTTATATGCAATTTTCGGCCAAACTGCATTCATAATTTATGGTCCTACATTTAGCATTTTCACTAATTCATTTGTTGTTATTTTTTTTTTATAAAAACCTGTTTGTTTAATTTATTACTTATTATTATATTTTTTATTAAAAAAAGTTTAATTTATTTTTGAATCGATATGTTACTGTACGGAAAATAACTACAGGTAATTGTAGTAACCTATAGTAATTCGTAATATATTCTTTATTTTCACACCAAATTTTTAGTCGACCAATTATGCACACACGAATATTGGCTTATAGAAAAAACAACTCATAAATCCTAACAAAAAAAATTACAAATTCAATATTAATATAATAAAAAACCTCATAACCAACAAATACAAATAACAAATACATATATATATATATATATATATATATATATATATATATATATATATATATATGCATATGTTACTACGTGTTACTATATGTAACTAGTAATGTATAGTAAAATACAATAATGTATACAGTCTGTTGAGCACTATAACTTGAAGCAGATGTAATTTCAACGAAAGTTTTTGACACCTTCAAGAAGAGAATCAATGGCTTTCATTAAGCTGCAATTGCGAAATCAAAACAAAAAAATTATTTTAGTGCAAATCAACGAATATTGAAGAAATATTAAAACACTCAAAAATCAACAAACATTGACAGAGAGAGAGAGAGAGGCGATAGCTGCGAAATGCTACAAATGTTAGACCAAACCGCCAATGACTCTTCACCTCAAGCGCCTCCAACCAAAATCCTAGTCGCCGCCAACCACCAAGGTTCCGCACTCGCAATGTGAAAAATTATAGAAACAAATCTGAGAATAAAAAATTGAACGAAATTACCTAAAAAAAATCTCGACGAGAGGAATCCAACGATGCGTAGCCCGTCAAATTTCAACAGCCGGAACACAAATTACTCCTCCGGAGACCTACCGTCGTTGAAAATATGTGCAGACTGTAAAACGATTGCAGAAACAGATCTAGAGCTCCAAACTGAATAAAAGATCCACCAATAGAAAGAGCTCGACGAGGGGAATCCAACGCTTAGTTAACCCATCGAATTCCGACCACCGAAGAGAGAGTTATGACTCCGGGAAGCAACATCGCCGGTTGGAGACCTTGGGGGGCGGAATTTGGATCTGGGAGTTGAGAGTGGAACAGAGGGATGGCTATGGGTTGGTTAGGGTTTAAATTTGATTTAAAGACCATTTTAGGTACTTCAAATTGGCCAGGGGTATGTCAAATTATTATCCCTGGATGTAATCCCCTTGATGGTTAGTTATATATAATTTCCATATGAGAGGTCCCTAAAATAATCTTAAAATGGTTGTGTTTATCAATTCCCTTGTGTACAATATAAGAATAATACTGTTTGAATGGATAACCACATACAACATGAAATATAGTCATAAGTGCAAAATATAGGCAAACAAAATAACGTTTAGTTTTGAGCATTTTAGTCTTACACGATCTGTCATATAGTTAACAAGCTGCCTTCTTTCCTATTTTCTCGACCCCATATCACACGATCGTTTCATAACTCCTCAGAAACTGCCTTTGTCCCCCTCTTCTCGATCCTATATCACACGATCTGCTGGATCGATATATACTTTTATATACAAATATTTGTGCTATTATTTCTATAGGGAATTGGCCCTTCATTTGTGGAATTCTTGCACAGAAGATGGTGACATGGTGGATGAGAGGGTTGATGTCTTCATTAAGATGAGAAGGCAAAGGCTCTATGCCTATAGTGATTACCTAATTTTCCAATGTTGTTGAAAATTTGTTTTTATTGGATTTGTCGAGGCGAGTTGTCTCTGTCCTTTAGATGAAATTTCCACGCAACGGTGCTGACGGCTTTAATGGAAATCGTCTGCCAAGATACAATGACAACAAACTTGGAATAGGAGCACTCCAAATTCCAAGCACAACGAATTGTACTTTGTGTAGAACTTTTCGAGAGAATCTGGAAAGGGTAGGCTATAAATACAGAAAGATAGAAATGGATTTTGGATTGAAGTGAGGAATTATAGGAAAACGGGGGTCTATTTATAAGATCTGAAAAGTAGTGTCCTTTGGGGCAAAATGTACAAATACCCACCGGTTCGCCCTAGACTTTGCACTGTTTCGGCTATGAAGCCGTTGGGCCGAATCGGTTGCACCATTTTAAGTTGAGCTGATTGGTTTGCATTGGTTAAGCCGCACCAATTTGACCAAATCGAAATGAGTTTTGGGTAGGAGAATCCATTGGGTTGTTGGCCTATGTCCTAATGTTTTTAGCCCAAAAATTAATATAGTGATTTGGGCCCAAGCCCAAATCTAAATTAGATCCGACCCAGAACGAGCAAGCGAGCAAGTTAGCCGAGCAGGCCGCCCTATCGGACGGCGCGGCGCGCGCACGTGGGCATGATTCTAGACTCAATACATATAAGAATTTCTCCCAAACAAAGTTGTATGCCCAAAGGGCTTGGCCCTATAGGTCCAACATTGAGCTATATAAATAGCTCACAATTTCACTACTTTTCTAATGTGGGATAGCTCAAAGTTCCACATTCCTTGTTTCAACATACTTTGGGCTAGTATTTTTCAACATGTGGATGTGGTCTTTCATATTTATTATGGTAATAAACAAACATTTTTCGTCCGTATTAATGATAAAACACCTTGGCATTCTATATCTTTGTCCCTTTGTCACAAGCATAGATATAGTCCTTACAGTTATTACTAGTAATTGATCGTTAGGATCGTGAGATATTTACTTAAGTATTATAACTGTTAAACGTGTTCCTAGTCGAAGGGTTACGCCACAAATGAGGATATCAGCCTTTCCCATTAAGAGACTAGCACTTAGTGTATGTGTACTGCATCTCATCAGTAAACGGTATTGTGATATCGGCATGCATAAGTGGGTGCTCGTATGTTGACGAGTTCACTGAACTCCCTCACCCTAGAAATCTCTAAGTGGTTCCCAATAATCGAGTAGAGATATCTGTGGTATAGTTGTACACCATTAGTCCTTATGACCTAGACATCACCGTGACTTCACTAGAGGACCAGCTGTATCATGACCTGTCCCTGAGTTCCACCGAGGACCACCCCAATGGCCAGTGTTCGTGCAGTCCAAAATCTAGTGAGAGGTCTGTGCATTGTAGTCGGGGATTCGATCGCTAGAATAGTCTGGGATGTTCTGTGTGTTCTCATAGTTTGTAATCTCTCTAAGTCTCTGGCCAGAGCTGACTAAGTGATGATTAGAGAATTCGATTCTCTAAGTCATGCACGTAACGATTACAACACTTAGAACGATCGCACGGTCATTGAACAAATAAAGAGGTCTCGATGAACCAATGCCTCTAGTTCAATCGGGACATATGAATCGAAGGGATCGTACTGTACGCTAACTATATCAAAACGTTCTTGCAGGCACTTCATTTGTATCTAGGGAATCATGATGCGTAGTTGCTAGACGCCAATCTTGATTCGTTGGGTGATTAAGGTGAAACAAGCTTCATCTTAATCGTAACTCTAAGGGACGAGTTTTGACCACAAAGGGTTGTGGGCCCACGGCTAGCTAACACCTGAACCATCGAGGGTCACACTGCTCGTGCACATGAGATCGTTGAATAAACGGTCAAAGGTAAAAATGGTTTATCATTGTATGATTGGAAGTCAATATGATTGGGTCCAACATTCGTAATTTGGAATTATGAATGAGAATAAGAAAAGCAAAAGAATAGGCGAACATCCCAGTGGACTTTCTAAATCGGGAAGTTTCCAAATTTAGAAAGTGCACTGAATTAGGGTTTCCACTTTTAGAAAGTTGGAAGTTGAGAATTGGCACTCGTAATGACGAGGACATTATAATGATTCCGAAAATGTAATTGTTACAATTTTCCGATCATCGAATTGAGAGAGACGAGCGAGTAAAAGAACTAACGAACTTAAGTTGTTGGGCCCGGTCCAACTTAAGCCCGTTAGGGTTTTATGCAAGACACTATAAATACTTGATTTATAGGTCTTGCACAACACACAACACACGAACTAAACCCTAGCCGCTCTCATCTCTCTCGGCCGATCTCAACCCGCGGCCACCACCGCCGCCGTCGCCACCATCTCGCCAGAATCGGCCATCCGTTGGCCGATCCTTTTGGTAGCTCTTTTCTCTTTTCGTTTCTTTCCATTTTATTCTAACTACTTCGTGTTAAGTGCCACGTTCTAGTAGATCGAAGTATACGAGGTGAAATCCGAGAGGAGGAAGATCGAAGATCGAAGAATCGAGGAGCAGCATCGAGCCGACGACGCACGTGTTTCCACGCGCCGCCTGAAGACAGCAACTACACGCGCCGCCGTAGCTCGGATCATCACCGCTGCTGCATCGCCGTTGCTGCCCCGGATTGCACGGATTGGTTTCCGTGGCAATCTAGCTTTTCTTAGTGCGCCTACCTCACGCTTCAAGAGGTAAAGTTTCGAATCCATTGTCGTTAGATTCGGTTACTTTTAAATTATAATATGCATGTTCGTTTAAGTAAGATAATTGTATGATTTTATGTGACTACATGAAATTGTTTATTTACCGAGAGCATGATTATTAGATTTAAACGCGAGCATGCTAGTTGATTTAATTTCGATTAAGTAATTAAGCATGTATGTTGTTTTTAATTTCGTTGGAAGCGCAAAGGTACGCAATTAATTTTCTTCAATTATCGGGCATGTGTTTATGTGTTTTAAATTCGTTTAATTCGCATAATTTTTTTGTTTACACGTGTCTGATTCCCAACAATATATATATATATATATATATATATATATATATATATATGTATATATATATATATATATATATATATATATATATATATATATGTATATATATATATATATATATGTATATATATATATATATATGTATATATATATATATATATGTATATATATATATATATATGTATATATATATATATATGTATATATATATATATATGTATATATATATATATGTATATATATATATATATATATATATATATATATATATATATATATATATATATATATATATATATATATATATATATACACATATATATATATATATACACACACACACACCGATGCTTTGAACCTTCCATAGTGGAGTTACATCGGATTTATTAGGCTGATTAGTGAACGCGATGTCTTGAACTGTCAGCCCTTCGTGTAAACCAAGACAATGTAACCCACACAATACTATCCTCACATTTCCTTAGTTCTCATAATTGTGTTATTTTTGGCCCTGGACACACTCTTGGATTCATAAGTGTTTGTCAAGTATTGAAGCGGCCCTCACTTCATACACTTACATAGGTGATCTCCTATGAATGGTATACTGCCAATACCCCACCTTTTTAAAAAGGTATTGGAATCATTAAAAGCATGTGCTTATGCTCCACCCTTTCTGAAGGTAGCACTATTATCTTTCGCGGGAATGAGTTAGGAATGAGTTATTTAGTGATCGACTTAACTTTCTTAGCTTACTTGTTCCTTTTGAACCAGTTCTTGGGATCTCTAGTCAGCATGATTAGGTTGCCACTAAGAACGTCTTTAATTGATGGGTTTTAATCCCATTCCCCTAGATAAGCATTGTAGTTGGTCTCTTGGTAAACCTTTAGTCAACGGATCTGCTAAATTTTCTTTAGACTTTACATAGTCTATTGAAATTACTCCATTTGAGATCAATTGCCTTATGGTATTATGTCGGGGACGAATGTGTCTAGAATTAACATTATACATGTTGCTCTGTGCCCTTCCAATTGTTGATTGACTATTGCAATGTATCATGATTGTCGGCACTGGTTTATTCTAACATGGAATATCCTCTAGGAAATTACGAAGCCATTCCGCTTCTTCTCCAGCTTTGTCTAAAGCTATGAACTCCGATTCCATCGTGGATCGAGCTATACATGTTTGCTTTGTAGATTTCCAAGACACAACAGCTCCACCTATAGTTAAAACGTAACCACTTGTCGATTTTGAATCTTTCGTATCGAATATCCAATTAGCATCACTATAGCCGTCTAGTACGGATGGATATCTTGTATAATGGAAACCAAAGTTTAGAGTGTACTTCAAGTATCTAAGAACTCTAGTTAGCGCATTCCAATGGTCATTTCCAAGATTGCTTGTAAATCTACTTAATTTACTAACCGAGTGAGCAATGTCTGGACGAGTGCAGTTCATGACGTACATCACACTGCCTATTATTTGAGAATATTCCAGTTGATCTACTGGTTCACCACGATTTTTGGCTAGGTGCATTCTCAAATCAATTGGGATCGTAGCAAGTGGACTATCAAACTGTTTAAACCTTCGTAGTACTGTCTCAATATAATGAGATTGAGTAAGAACTAGTACATTTTCATTTTTGATAATCTTTACTCCGAAAATTACATCGGCTAGACCCATATCTTTCATGTTAAAATGTTTCGATAACATTTTCTTAGTTTTCACGATTATATCGTGATTACTTCCTATAGTTAACATGTCATCCACAAAACGACATATAAGCACAAATTCGTTTGGTGTGTTTTTAATGTATACGCATTTATCACACTCATTTGTTTCAAAACCATTTGATAGTATAGTTCTATCCAATTTTTCATGCCATTTCTTGGGAGCTAGTTTTAGTCTATGAAGCGACTTTACAAGTTTACATACTTTGGACACTTGTCCATGAGCAAAAAAACCCTTCAGGTTGTTCCATGTATATTTCTTCTTCTAATTCACCATTTAGAAAGGTTGTCTTAACATCCATTTGGTGAATTTCGAGATTGTACAAAGCGGCAATTGCTAGGAGTACTCTAACTGATGTGATTCTCTTTACGGGTGAATAAGTATCAAACAAATCTAGACCTTCCTTTTGTCTAACCCTTTGACTACTAATCTTGCTTTGTATTTATCAATCGAGCCATCGGCTTTGTACTTCCTTTTGAGAATCCACTTACAGCCCAACGCCTTATTTCTCGGAAGGAGATCAACCAATTTCCATGTATGGTTTTGCATAATCGAATCAATTTCACTATTGATTGGTTCTTTCCAACGCGGCACTTCGGGAGTCTACAAAGCTTCTTTTACTGTCCTTGGATCGTTTTTCAATTTATACGTTAAGAATTCCGGACCAAAGAAATTAGCAATTTTTGCCGTAGTACTTCGTTTAGGTTCTTCATCACTTTGAAGACCACCATTTGCCGTTTCATATGTTCTTTTGTTAGAACTAGTTGCAGACTTTTCTTTATAGGAAAATCTCAATGAGTGTGCCCTCATTCATATCAAGAACATCAAACTTGTGTATTAAACATCGATATGCACTAGTGTTGTTTACGTAACCAAAAAAAACAGTCAATAGTTTTAGGCCTAATTTTAATTTATTTTTGTTTAGGTACTTCTACCTTAGCCAAACACCCACACACTTTTAAGTATTTATAGAAAGGCTTGTGACATTTTCATAATTCATAAGGTGTTTCTTTCTTTTCACAGTGCGGATTCTTATAAAAAATATGATGAGCTGTGAGGAGTGTTTCCCCCCACAAATTCTGAAGTAAACTCGAATTTATTAACATTGCATTCATCATTTCTTTAAGAGCCCGATTTTTGCGTTCATCAAGACGATTTTATTGAGGTGAGTAAGGTGCCATATTTTGATGAATAATGCCTGTTTGAGAACATAATGTTGGGTTTCAGGCACGTGTACGCAGCGGAAAACAAAAATTTTATGCGATTTAAACAACTTTAAAACACATAAACACATGCCCATTAAATGAAACCAATTAATTGCGTACCTTTGCGCTTCCAGCGAAATTAAAAACAAGATACATGCTTAATTATTCAACCGAATTTAAATCAATTAGCATGCTCGCGTTTAAATCAAATAACATGCTCGCAACAAATAAAACGATTTCATGTAAACACATAAAATCATACAAGTTTCATATTAGAACGAACATGCATATATTACTTTAAACGTAACCGAATCGAATGACAATAGATTCGAAACATTACCTCCTGAAGCGTGAGGTAGGCGCACTAAGCAAAGCTAGATTGCCACGGAAACCAATCCGTGCAATCCGGGGCAGCAACGACAATGCAGCGACGGCGACGATCCGAGCTACAGTGGCGCGTGTGATTCACGCGCTGTCCTTGAAACATGAATCGAACGACGACTCGAGAAGATGGCTAGCTGCTCTTCCCACTCCTATTGATCCAACCTATTTGCTGATCTGAAATTACAGCCTTGCTCCGACTTCAATATCTTCATGCTTATTTACTGTATGAACAATTCCCTCTGGAAGATTGTATATTTATGAGTCTTGAAGCTTCAGTCAAAATTTCACGTCTATCCGATCACCGGTTGATTTATGGCGAATTTTCTCGCTGGACAGCGCAGAAAATCCGAGAGCAGTTTTTCAGAATTGCCTTCTCGCATCTTCGATTCTTCGATCTTCCTCCTCTTGGATTTCACCTCGTATACTTCGATCTACTAAATACGTGGCACTAGACACGTAATAATTAGAAAAACGGAAGAACAAAAACAAGGAAAGAAATACCAAAAGGATCGGCCAACGGATGGCCGATTCCGGCGAGATGGTGGCAACATCGGCGGTGATGGCCGCGGGTTGAGATTGGCCGAGAGAGGTGAGAGCGGCTAGGGTTAGTTCGTGTATTCTCATCTGTGTAAGACCTATAAATCAAGTATTTATAGTGTCTTGCATAAAACCCTAACGGGCTTAAGTTGGACAGGGCCCAACAGCTTAAGTTCGTTAGTTCTTTTACTTGCTCGTCTCTCTCAATTCAATGATCGGAAAATTGTAACGATTACATTTTCGGAATCATTATAATGTCCTCGTCATTACGAGTGCCAACTCTCGATTTCCAACTTTCCAAAAGTGGAAACCCTAATTCATTGCACTTTCTAAATTTGGAAACTTCCCGATTTAGAAAGTCCACTAATACGTTTGCCTATTCTTTTCCTTTTCTTATTCTCATTCATAATTCCAAATTACAAATGTTGGACCCAATCATATTGACTTCCAATCATGCAAAGATAAACCATTTTATCTCTGACCTTTTATTCAAAGATCTCATGTGCACGAGCAGTGTGACCCTCGATGGTTCAGGTGTAAGCTAGCCGTGGGCCCACAACCCTTTGTGGTCAAAACTCGTCCCCTTAGAGTTACGATTAAGATGAAACTCGTTTCACCTTAATCACCCAACGAATCAAGATTGGCGTCTAGCAACAACGCGTCATGATTCCCTAGATACAAATGAAGTGCCTGCAAGAACCTTCAGATATAGTTAACGTACAGTACGGTCCCTTCGATTCATATGTCCCGATTGAACTAGAGGCATTGGTTCGTCGAGACCTCTTTATATGTTCAATGACGGTGCGATCGTTCTAAGTATTGTAATCGTCACGTGCATGACTTAGAGAATCGAATTCTCTAATCATCACTTAGTCAGCTCTGGCCAGAGACTTAGAATGATTACAAACTTTCAGAACACACAGGACATCCAAGACTATTCTAGCGATCGAATCCCCGACTACAATGCACAGACCTCCCACTAGATTTCGGACTGCACGAACACTGGCCCTTGGGATGGTCCTCGGTGGAACTCAGGGACAGGTCACGATACAGCTGGTCCTCTAGTGAAGTCACGGTGATGTCTAGGTCATAAGGACTAATGGTGTACAACTATACCATAGATATCTCTACTCGATTATTGGGAACCACTTAGAGATTACTAGGGTGAGGGAGTTCAGTGAACTCGTCAACTTACGAGCACCCACTTATGCATGCCGATATCACAATACCATTTACTGATGAGATGCAGTACACATACATTAAGTGCTAGTCTCTTAATGGGAAAGGCCGATATCCTCATTGGTGGCGTAACCCTTCGACTAGGAACACGTTTAACAGTTGTAATACTTAAGTAAATATCTCACGATCCTAACGAGCAATTACTAGTACTTGTAATAACTGTAAGGACTATATCTATGCTTGTGACAGAGGGACAAAGATATAGAATGCCAATGTGTTTTATCATTAATACGAATAAAGGTTCGTTTATTACAATAATAAATACGAAAGACCACAGCCACATGTTGGCTTGTAGGTCACCTACTCTAACACATAACTCATCAAATGGAACACCATATTCTCCACCTCTATCACTTCGAATCATTTTGATTTTTCTTCCAACCTGATTTTCCACCTCAACTTTATACCTTTTGAAAGCTTCCAAGGCATCTTTGCTCCTTAGCAAAAACACATAACAATATTTAGTGCAATTGTCAATAAATGTAATAAAATATTTATTTCCTCCTCTAGCTTGCACAAATTTTAAATCACAAATACATTGTGAATTAAATCTAGAGGTTCATTTGTCCTTTCAACAGAAGGAAATGGTAACTTAGTCATTTTTGCTTCTACACATGTTTCACATTTCTTTTGAGAATCGAATTTAAGATGAGGTAGTAGTTTTAAGTCTACTAACTTCTTAAGTGTTTTAAAATTCACATGTCCTAATCTCACATGCCATAATTTACAACACTCTATGAAGTACATAGAAGTAGTAATTTTATTATCATCAAGCTTGTGAACAAGCGTCATTACATTCATGTTAACAAGGTCGTTATCAACTTAGTCTTTCCCTATAAAGCAAAAATTATGGGTTAGAATTAGTTTCTCTGCCTCAAACTCTAACTTAAAACTAGCTTTAGTGAGCAGCGTTCCGGATATCAAATTCTTACGGATGTCCGGAACATGCAGTACAGTCACCAAAGTAAGCTCCTTCCCGGAGGTGAGCTTCAAAACAACATTTCCTATGCCTACAATGTCCGAGGTTGCAGATTTTCCCATGAAAACCTTTTGTCCATTGATTGGAGTGTAGGAGGAGAATGATTCTTTGTTGGAGCATATGTGGCGGGTTGCGCCCGTATCGAGCCACCATTCCTTGGGGTTGTCTACCAAGTTTTTTTCAAAAACCACGGCACACAGGTTGAGTTTGGACATGTCAATAGGGACACTTTTGTCTTCAACCATGTTAGCTTGCTTCTTTGGTTGACGACTGTTGGCCGAAAACCTACACGCAAGTGCACGTATCGTACAAGTAATAAAGTGGATTTTTAAGTCCAAGTATCGATCCCACAGAGAATATTTAATTATCTAATCCTAGACGCTAAATTCTACCAATTGTTTTCAAGCCCACCCTACACAGTCGAATTTAGAGAGAATTAACTAGATTAAAATAAATTAAAAACAAGCAAAAACAAGAAAGCAATTTAAAGCGAAGATTTAATCAAGATAAGCAAGCCTAGGATTTTATTCTTCCCCCTATGTGATTATTATTCCCCCAATTCCTTCAATTATGCAAGCAATTAACCCGGATTATTAACCTGAGATGCTAAAATAATCATAACCCGCTTCCGCGTGTATTACAATTCTAATACTCTAGATTCAATTACTATATTCCTATGCAATTAATTCTAGAACACAGCATTAAGCACAAATCTCAATAATGGCTACCTAAGAGATTAACTATATTCCTATGTTAATACCACAAAAGCTCTTCTACCACAGTTCTAATTATTAACCCGATCTTCCGATTCATGCGATTAACAATAACATAAAAGCACATAAGTTGATCAAGTTCATGCACTTAATAAAACAAGTAGAAGAAATAATCCAGAATTAAAACTTGCATAAAATCATAGAAAAGGGTTCATAAATCCCACATAGGGTTCCAAATAAAATCCTAGAAATAAGAAAATTAGCTACTCATGATTAAAGGAAAAACACAAATAAAATAAGTCATAAACGATAAATCTATGCTTAGAGTCTTCGAATTCTTCATCTTCGTTATTGCTTTGTTGCTCTCTAAATTTGCGTAAAAAAGATCCTCAATTGTGTGCTTGGCTTGATCTTATATAGGGTGAAGAACTTGGGGAAGAAGGCAGTTTCCTTGTACAATTAAAATCCCTTTACTGCACAACTTCGGAGTCTCGGACGGGGGTCCCACAATTTGCACTAAAACTAGGACGGGGGTCCGAGCTTTAAATCTTCAGAATTTTGATATTTTCACTTTTGACCCATATTTTCGCCAAAATTGCCGTTTTGACCCCATACTTTTCCAATTCTTCAATTTGTACCTAAAATACAATAAATCAACTTTTTAAGCACCAATTATCGTTAAAACAGACCAAAAGCTCAAATAAAAAGGTACGATAAAGTGTAAAAATATACACTTAACACACCCCCAAACTTGAACTTTTGCTTGTCCTCAAGCAAAATCTACCAATAAGCAAATAACTCAACGATAACATCTCATCACATAGATCAATGATCAACTTCACGTTTTCAGAACTTGTAATTGTAATGACAATTCTTAGGCATTCGCAAGTTCAAAATTCAACAACACTTAGTCACTCACCATTACCAAAAACCACAATTCATACAATTGCTTCAAGCATCCAATATTTGCAAATTAAAGATAGAAAGAATTTATACTTACATGCATATGCTTGACTCCAAATACTCACCAAATTATTCTACTATACTAATATCGAACATTAAGCTATTGGGATCATTGGGGCTTTGTGGCTTTAAATTGTTAGGCTCTTTTGTTTCGAGGTAGAAAATATGGGTATATGTGGCTATTCTTCTTGAATTTAGGTGATTACGCCAAAATTTGAAAGATAGGCGTTTGAAACAATGAATTCACCTCTACGGACTTTAATAAACTCGATTCTCAAAAGTTCAAAAGTCTCCACTTTTGCTTTTGAGGCAATGGATCGAATTTTCAAAAATAATTCAACAACTAGTCCTTATTTCTCCCTTCTAGTTTCTTCTTCTTCTTCTTTTTTTTTTTTTCTTTTTTTCTTTTTTTTTTTTTTTTTCTTTATATATATATATATATATATATATATATATATATATATATATATATATATATATATATATATATATATATATATATATATATATATATATATATATATATATATATATATATATATATATATATATATATATATATATATATATATATATATATATATATATATATAGAAGCATAGATATTTGTCTTCTCTATTTTTTTTTTTTTTTTTTTTTTTTTTTGAAGAAGAAGAAGGACCTTATAAAAATCAACCGAACTCCAAGGGATAATTTTTTCAAGAATCTCCACCTATTCTACCTTACACATTGGCTAAAAGAAAGAACACCTTTTCTCCGAGGCTCAAAACAAGGTTCTAAGGATAATTTCGATAAAAAGGTCGGCTTGAAAGGCTCAAACGGTTCAAAGAAGGCCCAAATCATATCCCAAATCACTCACTACCCAATATTTCGTATCATAAATTTCCTAAGGTGAGTCTTAAAACCGAACATAGCATGATCTAGCACAAATTAATTCCAAATTTAAAATACAAAATATAAAACCAAAACAATGCACAAAATGTGATTCCTAGCAATAATTCGCTTCTAAGTCCCGTTGAATTGAAAGCTAAACAAACATCAAATCCTTATCACACAAAACAAGCAATTTCATCATCAAACATTGATCATCTCTCATCATCATAAATCATCGATGCATTCGACTCAAGCAATTTTTATTTTTTTTATATATATTCCGGAAAAACGATAAAAACAATAAAAATGAATAAAACCTAATGCATGCAAACTAAAACAAATTATAAGCACAAAAACATGTTTTTCACCCCCAAACTTAAAATTTTCGTTGCCCTCAACGAAATTAGCACAAAGTTTAAGGATAGAAAACACCTGATTTAGTCGGAGTCGATGTGATCGGGATGCTCCTCCCTAGCTCTCTCATGCTCCTCATCATCGGAAAGCTCTCTCGCTCCATCTTCATTCGGAATCGTCGATCGGCACGGGAGCTTGAGGCTTCGGGGTCGTCTCGGGCTTGAGGAGCGGCTTTAGAAGAGGAATCGTCGTTTTGGTGGCACTTTTCTTGCCTTTTCCTTTGCCTTTAGAAGATGAAGCTTCACTCGTGCGGCTTACCTTGTGGGCGTGCCTTGAAAGAGTAGACTTTGGAGAATTTGGTTTGATTCTCTAGCTTCCTTTTGTGTGTGAGAGTTTGAGAGAAGGAAAGAGGAGGGTTTAGGAAATAATGGGGGGAAAAATCTAATTTTTTAAAGTTAAAACGCCCTAAAAATATTCGGACGGCCGTCCCGGTTTTTGTGCTGATTTTCGGACGGCCGTCCGAAAGTTGCTAAGCCTTACTAGTTTTGGGACGGCCGTCCCACATTTTAGGCATATTTTGGGACGGCCGTCCCACCTACTGTGACGCTATATGTTGCCTTCTGTTTTCCGGACGGCTGTCTGGGAGTTTGCTTGCAATTTCGGACGGCCGTCTGGACCCCCTGACCATGTTTTCGACCCTGAAAATTAAAATTCAAATAAATTAATTAGATTGCATGCCTATGACAATAAAAACGAAACGAAAAATTAAAGAAAACTACGAAAAACAATAAAGCTCGGGTTGCCTCCCGAGAAGCGCTAAGTTTAAAGTCTTCAGCCGGACGTTGCTTCTTTAATTTCAAGCAAAAGTGACCGAAGTCACTTGGCAATCTTCACTCGCTTCCCAATACGGTTTGAGCCGGCTCCGTTTTACGTTGAACGTACGATTTGAATCTCGCTCCTTTATTTTGACCACCTCGTGAGGAAGAATTTCTTGGACAATACACGGCCGCGACCACTTTGATTTGCGCTTCCTTGTAAATAACCAAAGACGGGATTTGCACAATAACACCAATTGTCCTTTGTGCAATTCCTTTTTGATTTTCTCCTTACGACCACCATAGCTTGACTCATCCTTCTCTCGTGACTTGCTCGAGTCTTTGGGTGGCAACATCTTCCTTGCATTCTCATCATCGTTAAGACCTCGACTCGTATGACTTTCTCTCGGAGGATTTAAAAGTGAGTCCATGAAGTAAACTTGCTCCGTCCAATTCTCGTTTCTGCCATCATCTCCTGCACTCAAAGATACTTTCCCATTGTCCAAGTTCAAAACATCAAATTTTTCATGAGTTGTAAAATCCATAAGCTCAATAGCAAAACAATCATTATTATCACATGGATTTTTATTAGCACTAAAAACATTGAATTTGATTGTTTGATCATGCACAGTCATTGTAAGATCACCACCAGCACAATCAATTAGTGTTTTCGACGTGGCTAGAAAAGGTCTCCCTACGATAAGCGGTATCTCCCTATCCTCATCTATATCAAGTATAACGAAATCGACAGGGAAGATAAATTTATTGACTTTCACTAGCACATTCTCTAAAATACCTTTTGGGTAAACTAAAGATTTATCGGCTAATTGAAGAGTTATAGCCGTCGGTTCAATTTCTCCTAACCCAAGATTTTTAAAAGTAGAGTACGGCATAAGATTAATGCTAGCACCTAAATCAATGAGCGATCTAAAATTTTTACCTCCTATAGTACAAGGAATAGTGAACTTACCTGGATCGCCGAGTTTTTGTGGAAGATGCCGAGTAAGAATTGCACTAATTTGCTCCGTGAGTTGGATCATCTCGTTCCCTTGCAATTTCTTACTTTTCTTCACGAGGTCCTTGAGGAACTTCACCCACTTTGGCATCTTTTGAAGTGCTTCAATGAAAGGAATATTTATGCGAATTTCCTTCAACTTGTCCAAAAATCTTTGATATTCGGCATCGAGCTTCTTCATTATAAACTTTTGAGGATAAGGAATTGGAGGGACTTGTGAAAGCACCGTTGATGGTGACTCTTCATGAGTTGATTCTTTTTCCTCATTCACTTTCGGCTTCTCGATTACCGTGTTTCTCTTCTCCTTTCGTGGGGCTTCCTCCAATTTCTTGTCGTTCTTCAAGGTGACTGCTTGGCACGTCTCGACCTCGATCTTTTTCGTTAGCAACCGTTGTGGATATGGGATAGGTTCCACCCATTCAGCTACAGTTAGTTGCGGCTTTATTTGAATTTCTTCCCTTTTTTCGATCTTGACATCGATAGCTTGGCACGTCTCGAACTTTTGATTTCGAGGATCTTCCGTATTTGATGGCAATGCTCCCGGCGGGCGTTTCTCTTGATTCACAACGAATTGAGCGAATTGATTCTCCAAATTCCGCAGCGAGGCTTGGGTAGCGGTCATGAATTGGGCCAAAATCTCCTCCGTGCTTGATTTTTGGGCCGGTGGATTGTTGCCTTGAAAAATTTGTTGAGGAGGGGCTTGATTTTGGAATTGACCTTGAGGTCTTTGATATCCTTGGCCTCGTTGATTTCCTCCATATTGCCCTTGTGATCTCCACCCTTGATTTTGGAATTGGCGAGGTGCGTTATTGACGTAGTTGAGCGATTCCACATCTTGTTGGCATTGGAGCGTGTAGTGATTTCCACCGCAAATTTCGCAACATGGAGACTCAACGGCTTGGACTTGTTGTGGTGGATTTGCTTTGATGTGTTGTAGAAGGAGTTGATTTTGTTAAGCAATTTGGGTCACTTGAGCTTGAAGGGCCGTAATTGCATCTAACTCCAACACCCCGGGAACTTTATTGGCTCCACTAACCGTCCTCTCGCTTGAGTTGGCAAACCGATTTTGAGCAATTTGATCCAACATGATGAAAGCATCCGGTATCGATTGACTCATAAAATTTCCCCCGGTTGATGCATCTAAGACCGTTCGTGAATTCTCGTGAATCCCTTGGTAGAAGATGTGGATTTGCCGCCATTGTTCGACTCCATATGTTGGACACTGCCACAAAAGGGTTTTAAATCTCTCCCATGCCTCGTATAATTGCTCGCCTTGCTCTTGGACAAAATTATGGATTTCTCGTCGGATTCTCTCGTCCTTCTCGGGTGAGCTATAAACTTTCATGAAAAGGTTGAGGAGTTGAGGCCACGACGAGATAGAGTGGGGGGCTTGGGACATCAACCACTGGCGAGCTCTTCCTTGTAGGGAGTGCTTGAAGAGAATTAATTGAAGCGCCTCTTGGGAAACGCCGTTTTGACGGTGGGAGTTACAGGTATCTAGAAAATTGACAATGTGAAGATGGGGATCTTCACCTGCCAATCCACTAAATAACCCGTTATTTTGGAGCATCGTTAAGAGGCCTTGCTTGATCTCAAAATTGTGCGCCTCAATGGGTGGATATTGGATGCTCGGGCGGAATCCGTCTAGAGTTGGGATTATGTAATCTTGAAGTGCTCGTGGACGAACTGCTGGCTGTGCTGGAAGTTGAGGGGGTGGGTCTTGGACTTGGTTTCCGTTGGCCTCGAGTAAATTGCCCGCGGCCCTGCGTTCTTCGTCCTCCATTATATTGTTTTCGCGTTGAAGTCTCCTAGCGGCTCGAAAAGTACGTTCGATTTCGGGATCAAACGGTTCTCTAGCAAGATCGAGTCTCCTACGCATACACAATACCTAAAACAAAAAAAAAAAAAAAAAAAAAAAATTAAATGGGTGAATCGTGAAAATTATTCAAATTTAGAGCTAGAATAAAATAAATAATTAAAATATTCCCCGGCAACGGCGCCAAAAACTTGTTGGCCGAAAACCTACACGCAAGTGCACGTATCGTACAAGTAATAAAGTGGATTTTTAAGTCCAAGTATCGATCCCACAGAGAATATTTAATTATCTAATCCTAGACGCTAAATTCTACCAATTGTTTTCAAGCCCACCCTACACAGTCGAATTTAGAGAGAATTAACTAGATTAAAATAAATTAAAAACAAGCAAAAACAAGAAAGCAATTTAAAGCGAAGATTTAATCAAGATAAGCAAGCCTAGGATTTTATTCTTCCCCCTATGTGATTATTATTCCCCCAATTCCTTCAATTATGCAAGCAATTAACCCGGATTATTAACCTGAGATGCTAAAATAATCATAACCCGCTCCCGCGTGTATTACGATTCTAATACTCTAGATTCAATTACTATATTCCTATGCAATTAATTCTAGAACACAGCATTAAGCACAAATCTCAATAATGGCTACCTAAGAGATTAACTATATTCCTATGTTAATACCACAAAAGCTCTTCTACCACAGTTCTAATTATTAATCCGATCTTCCGATTCATGCGATTAACAATAACATAAAAGCACATAAGTTGATCAAGTTCATGCACTTAATAAAACAAGTAGAAGAAATAATCCAGAATTAAAACTTGCATAAAATCATAGAAAAGGGTTCATAAATCCCACATAGGGTTCCAAATAAAATCCTAGAAATAAGAAAATTAGCTCCTCTTGATTAAAGGAAAAACACAAATAAAATAAGTCATAAACGATAAATCTATGCTTAGATTCTTCGAATTCTTCGTCTTCGTTATTGCTTTGTTGCTCTCTAAATTTGCGTAAAAAAGATCCTCAATTGTGTGCTTGGCTTGATCTTATATAGGGTGAAGAACTTGGGGAAGAAGGCAGTTTCCTTGTACAATTAAAATCCCTTTACTGCGCAACTTCGGAGTCTCGGACGGGGGTCCCACAATTTGCACTAAAACTGGGACGGGGGTCCGAGCTTTAAATCTTCAGAATTTTGATATTTTCACTTTTGACCCATATTTTCGCCAAAATTGCAGTTTTGACCCCATACTTTTCCAATTCTTCAATTTGTACCTAAAATACAATAAATCAACTTTTTAAGCACCAATTATCGTTAAAACACACCAAAAGCTCAAATAAAAAGGTACGATAAAGTGTAAAAATATACACTTAACAACGACAATCCTTTATCATGTGATTCGGCTTGCCGCAATTATGGCACGTTCCATTGAACTTGAACTTTTTCAGGTTCCATTTGCCTTTGCCATTGTTGCTTCCACTCCCACCGCCACTAATACTTCCTTGAACCTTCTTATTCTTGTTAACCTGCATGTTTGGTTCCGTAAAATGTGCTTTAGTATATGTTGTTTGCCAGTCTTTGACTCGATCTTTTGATTGTGTTCTTCGGTCCTTAATCTCACAATAAGATCTTCAAGCCTCATTTCTTTACGTTTGTGCTTGAGATAATTCTTAAAACCATCCAAAGCGGTGGTAACTTCCCGATCATTGCAAAACTTGGAAGGATTCAGTGAACATCATTCCTTCGACATGAATATCTTGCATGATGAGTTGCAACTCTTGGACATTGCTCATAAGAGTCTTAGTGTCCACCATTTTGAAGTCCAAAAACTTTTCGTCGATGAATTTATTCAACCCGACATCCTCGGTTTTGTACTTCTTCTCTAAGGATTCCCACAATTCCTCAGCGGTCTTAATTGGACTATACACACTAAATAGTGAATCATCTAAAGCATTCAAGATGTGGTTCCGACACAAGAAGTCGAAATGGGTCCAAGCATCCCACGCAATTCTTATTTCTATGCTAGCTTCTTTTTCCAGAACAACGGGAGGTGCTTCGGTCACGAACCTAGCCAAGTTGATGGTGTGTGCTCGCAATTATTTAATATCAGTATATTTAGCATATCAAATTTTAGATAATTATTTTATTCTCTTTTGTAATAGTATCCCATGCATTGCGTGGGACATGGTTACCCAGTTACTAAGAAGAAATAATAATCATATTTAAAATAGAAAACCCTTAATTAGAAAGTAAAAACTTGGATTCATTTTAGCTCGAACCTTTGATTACTAAAATTCAAAACTCAATTCTTAATTCAATTAATGCTTTGAATGTTTGTGTTTATTTTGATAAATCTAAAAATATTGATTGTACTAGAATTAAAACTAAAAACGAGGACAAAGTTTATGTATATATCTGTTTCAATTATAAAGCACGAGAGGTCATCTCATTTACAAAAGAAACAATTGATTCACCATGTCAACAAGAACAATTTAGTAAATTTTACTAAGTTGTGATAAATGTATGATCCCTCTCTTTGGGCAAGTGTGCAACACAAACAATCAATTTTGATGGATATACTAATGGATGTTATCTCTTATGTACGATGAAGGCATTTTGTATCTAAATTAATACAACAAGGAGGGTCATATGGAAAACAGGCAAACCTCTAGAAGTTTTATGTTCTTTACCCTAATTAAACAAAGAAATGCTACGTGTATGTGTGTGTGTATGTGTGTGTGTGTGTGCGTGTGTGTGTGTGTGCATATCATACGACAGCAACTCCCTTGCTCCGTCGCCTAGAATTCCTCCCATTCCTCCCATGGCGACGACGGTGGTGAATGCCACCGTGAAACTTCATCCTTTCCCTCAACCTCCCACTGTCCTTGAACAAGTCCCTTTCTGAGGGAAGAATTATACATTCTGGAGGTGGGATAGGGTACCTTAAATTGTCATAGCAGTATGAATAATACATATATTTTTCTCGAAACCATTTCATTGATTTGCGGCCATCCGAAGTGATTGTAGAGTATTCCTTTCCAATCAATGCGGAAATGGAATCAGTGCAGTTGGATGACAATAATTGGTCTGTTGGATCAACAATGCATCCTTCAAGAACTAAATCTGTGAATTCTGCAATAAAGGGTTGGTATTTGTAATCAACCTTCTCTTGGCCACCATTAGTAGCCCAAGAAGAAGCATCCCATATTGTAGCGTATACTGACATTGGCTTCGATGGATAATCACCTTTCATTTCCTTGTTGCGGATTACTTCTCTTATTGGTATCTCGTCAACATAGAATCTGGAATATTATTAATACATGCATGCGTTCATGGTTTATCACAATATATATATATATATATATATTAGCTGGCTTACATGATATTTCTTGGAGTCCACAGAATGCTATATCGATGAGAGTCGAGGGTTGGGTCGAACCACATTCGGTACCTCTCCTCCCTACCACGTGATACGCTTCCGTTGCCATACATGTTTGTTTGGAACCTCCATGGCTTCCCTTTTGTGTTTCCCAGAAACTCAATGTCTAATTCATCATGGTTCCTTTCAAATGTGTCCACGTTTGATGTCTATTGGAAAGAGAAAAAAAAAACAATATATACTGTAGAACGTGGAAAATTAATTTCATGTAATATAATTGATGTTTTTTAAAGTTCCCATATATGCATGAATTTTAATTTACTACTCACGTAGAATGCAACGACAATGCCAGCGGTATGTTCAGATGGCATCTTAATGCTGGCGCTGAAGAAGCCATAGTTGTAATAATCAGATGATATAATTCCAGAGCCTGAAATTAATTACACATTCATGATCTAACAAATTCACATAGACATGTCAACATTATATTAAATGTACGAAATTTTCAAGAAGGACATCAATTTTGATAGCATTTTTACATATTTGTCATATTGCATGCATTAGGGATGTGCGTGTATATACAATAAGCACGCGCGCGCACACACACACACACA
The DNA here is from genome assembly GCF_056151865.1 of Erythranthe guttata. Classification (NCBI taxonomy): domain Eukaryota; kingdom Viridiplantae; phylum Streptophyta; class Magnoliopsida; order Lamiales; family Phrymaceae; genus Erythranthe; species Erythranthe guttata. The sequence goes on from NC_142533.1 coordinate 11,481,448, forward strand.
CACACACACACACACACACATATATATATATATATATATATATATATATATATATATATATATATATGAGAGAGAGAGAGAGAGAGAGAGAGAGAACGTGCATTTAATATGTTACCTGAGAAACGATTGAGAAGGAGACTAACGGTCTTGTCGTTGGGGGATCTTTTAATGTTGAATGTGCTGAAGAGGGGAGAATATGATTCTTCAAAAGTGAGGGTGGTCACATTGAAAGCGATGGAGGTGGTGGTGGTGGTGCACACAAACAAGAAAATACAGAGAGGTGCATAAATGTTTGTTTTCAACGGAGAATACATCAGGTAATACATTTTGCATTTTCTTATTTTCTTTTTGGTGGGTTCTCTTGCTTTCTCTCTCCTATTCAAAATTTCTCTTTTTTTCTTTTCTTTTTTGAGGAATAATATACACCATCGAAAAAAAGGTGGAACATCTAAACACAGGTCTCTTTGAAGTCTCATCCTCCTTATATATTTATCCACTTCTCTTTCAAATAATATAATTTATGTCGAGTTAATTGCGAAAATTAAAATCATGATAATTAGAATCGCTGAAAGGGTTATTTTAGTTAGCCCCTTAAGTTGAAGTTTCACTATGTTAGTTTTGAAAAATTTACTACGTATTAATGTACCGATTTTTTATTCAAAAACTCTTCCAAAATTATATTTCAGAAATATTTCCTCAAGTTTCATAAAGCATAAGTTCACCTAAAAAATTAAGAAATAGAATAAAAAAAAAAAAAAAAAAAAAAATAATAATAATAATAATAATAATAATAATAATAATAATAATAATAATAATAATAATAATAATAATAATAATAATAATAATAATAATAATAATAATAATAATAATAATAATAATAATAATAATAATAATAATAATAATAATAATAATAATAATAATAATAATAATAATAATAATAATAATAATAATAATAATAATAATAATAATAATAATAATAATAATAATAATAATAACAATAATAACAGTAACAATAATAACAATATATAACAATAATAACAGTGACAAGAATATTTATAAAAACAATGATAATAATAAGAACAGTAGTAATAATAAGAGAGTAATAGTAATAATACTAAGAATAGTAATAATAAGAGTAATAATAGTAATAATAATATATAGTAATAATAGTACTACTAATAATAGTAGTAATAGTAGTAGTAGTAATAGTAGTAGTAATTAGTATTAGTAAATAGTAATAGTATTAGTAATAGTAATAGTAATAAATATGGGGATATGCTAAGTAAACCGTCAACTAGAGTGCTACGACTAGACATGGTTGATGATAATATTGATGTTCACTGGAGAACGCCGGAAAATGATGTGATAAAGGTGAATTTTGATGCAACGCTGATGTAAATAATGGGTAGGTATCGGGGCCATTGCCCGATCATATAGAGTGGGTCGGGTGGTCTTCACTATGTCTTCGGCAACTCCAAGATCCTTCAGCAGCTGAAGCGAAAGCAGCCTACCTTGCGGTGACTCAGGCTCGGAATAATCTTTGGATCAAAGTGGTCATTGAAGGCGATTCTATTGTTGTTCTAAATGTGATTTCTTGTTGTAGAGATGATCGAGGGAGTTATTGGACTATTGTCGCAAATATTCGGAATGCTATTGGTTCTTTCGATTATTTTTCAACAAGTCACATCAAGAGACAAAAGAATATAGCATCGCATGAAGTGGCTCGTCTTTCCTTCGAAGGTCCTTGTATGATTACTACGCTACCTAGTTCTATTCGAAACTTTGTAATGATGGAGGTTCAAATCTAATAAATCGTTTTGTTTCTTCACAAAAAAGAAATAGTAATAGTAATAGTCAGTGCTCTAAAAATCGGCCGATTAATCGGTCTCCGAGACGGAGGCGATCCCAAACATTTACGATTTTGGTGCAAAGGATTGAAAAATCGGGTTTTGGAAGTGAGGCGGTGTGAGGCGGTTGAGGCGGTGTGAGACGGTGAAACCTTGAAGGCGGGTCAAACTTTGGTGCAAAAATTGGTCAAAAATTGGCTTTTTTTTTTTTTTTTTTTTTACTTTTGTACTTTTTTTAATTCAAAATAAAAGTTGGTATTTTAATAAAAATATGAGGTTATGCTTTATTTTGTTTATGTCAACTGTTATTATTAAAGAACCTAATGATATATGCTTGGAATGTTCAAGAATAAATTTAAATTAAAAAAGCTTGCCTTTTTATTCATATTTTATAAGGATCTTTATTGTGCAGTTAAACCTAGGGGTGTAAACAAGCCGAGCTCGAGCCGAGCTCGCCTCTTTTGGCTGGCTCGAGCTCGAGCTCGAGTTTATTTTGTCGAGCTCGAGCTCGAGCTCGCGAGCTCCTCTTTTTTTGGCTCGAGCTCGAGCTCATGTCTGTTGTGTCGAGCTCGAGCTCGAGCTCGAGCTCGAGCCCATTGTCTTTTTTTTTTTTTTTTAAATATTTTTTTAATTATTATTTTATTATTAAAAATTATTTAAAAAAATAAAAAATAAAAACTAAATTGTAATTATATATATATTTAATATTTGTATTTATTTCTATAATATTTTACATTATTATACATTATTTAAATAAAAATAACATATAAAAAATTAAAAAAATAATAATAAATCCGGCTCGCGAGCCGGCTCGCGAGCTCATGAATAACTGAAAACCGGCTCGAGCTCGGCTCATCAGAAAGCTCGAGCTCGCGAGCTCGAGCTCGAGCTCGAAAATCTCGAGTTCGAGTTCGAGCTTTTTACGAGCCGGCTCTTCGAGCTCACGAGTCGGCTCGGCTCGTTTACACCCCTAGTTAAACCTCTATAAATTAATACAGTCGGAACTAGAGAAATTCTGTTAATTTAGCGAATTATTAAATTATCGAGTTAATAATTGAACACATTTTCACCGAGTCGAAACTGAGAGAAACAATTATTTAATAGAGGTTAGTAATTTATCGAGTATTAATTTATCGAAGTTCTTCTGTATTATGATCTTATTATTATTTTCTTAGAATATATACATGATGGACATATTACTATGTTTAAATATATTTTTCTATATGTTTTGAGTATTTATAAATAATATCTAGAAATATATTAAATTAAATTTTAGGGTTAATATGCTGGAGGTCCCTCAAACCAAACCTAATTAGATGTAGGATACGACCCTAATAATTTTTTCTGAACTAAATCCCTCATTTGGTGATATATTGGAAATACAGCCTTTTATTTTGTTCTATCTCAAGTGTGCCCTTCAATTTGACAGAAGGTGAGTTTACGTTCAACAATTACGTGGGTTTGGAAATTATCACATCCCGTATAATCAGCGATCTCATATTAATCTTTAGCAGATTATATATATCTTAGTTTTATTTTAAATTGCTTCTCACATACAGGCGTAAAAGGAAATAATCAAATATTCATCTGTATATTAGAAAATTTTGGAAAATTTCATCTGACAAGAACAACTTCGTTCGTGATGAAGCAATAGCCAGATTTTTGCATATTTTTTTTGTTAATGTGAAATGAATTATGTTTTGTTCAATTGTTATTGTTTTGTATTCTGTTAATATTTATATAAGATTTTTTTGATATGCATATAAAGAATGGTAGAAATATTACCCCGACTGTAAACTTATTTTATATGATAGTGCTCAATTATTTATCAGTGATGTTTGTAGAAATTGTTGAAAAATGTACATGGACAATCTCGCTGTGGATTTTAGTTGTGCTTTTATGCGGTTGATTGTTATGTCATATAACATAGTACTGCGTAATCATTTAATATAATATTAGATTTATACTATATTATAGTCATAGTAGAATTATGTGATTGTGTTTTAGGTTGATGATTGTACAAAAATATAGGATATAATTATATGGTTATCTTAATGATATATTCGTGTAGAATGCACCGAATTTCAGGCTTCTCGTGTGTTCATACTGCTTGTGTGCTATTCAAATGAAGCAAGGTGAGATATGATTATGAGGATGCCTACTTCCATGTTTCGTTGTATAAACAAAGTTATACTCAAGCGATATACCCCTTCTCAAGACCCAATGTTAACCGTCATATAGTTGTTATTGATTCTCTTGAGTACCAGCCTAAATGTTGTAGGCTGAACAACGAAGAGGAATCCTTCAAGGGGGAGAGTGCGTCAAGGATAGTGAAGTGTACCCGGTGTAACCAACTTGAGAATCATAACTAGGAAACCTTGTACAATGACTATTTGTATTTTGTTAATGTTATGTTGGAGAATTTTTATTCTATATCTGTATATGTACTTTCAATTGTTTATTTTTTACAATTATTATATTTGCCATCTATGCAACAGATTTGTCTGACATGTTGTAAGATTATGGGATGAAGTTACTTGCTATTGGATTACTTATGAGTTTATGTTTTTGGTGTATGCATTTTCTAATGGTTTTATGAGTTTGTATGTATTTGGCTTTATTGTACGTAGTTCTTGATTTAAGTTGTGCTTGTTTTAATAGTGAACAGTGATAGATAATCAATACTTTTTATTCCATATATGTATAATTATTCTACTAAACCGTAGTAATAGTGGACAGTCATAGATAATCAATACTTTTCGTTATGTTACGCTTACAAATTTGGTCAAAACAGTGAGAATTAACTTGAATTATTAATTTTTTTTATCAAACATAAAAAATAATTATACTTGATTAAAAAATCTGGAAAATTATGGAAAACAATTCGAGGAAAATTATCAGAACAGTCACTCCTTGTCCCACTCTTTGGACACGACATTGTTATCAAAATAACACTTGTTAAAAACGACTATTATCACTTCTATGGTCAATATTTGAACCATGCTCTTCTTCATTGTTCGTATCCAATACTCTGGTCCCTTAGAAATAAATGTTCATTTTCTTGTTCTCGGTGCGTGCTCATTTACTTTGGTTTTCAACAACTTTGCTAGGTCCGGTGCATTCATTTTCCTATAATGAGGAATGCATTTGGTTCGATGGGGGTGAACAGTGTGGTACGCTCGCATATCGAGTACTGCAAATAGAACAAGAAAAAACAATTGTTAATTACATATTAAACATCAATTAGCAGTTTTCTGACATAAGTTGCAAGTGGATTGTTAAACAGAAAAGATAGTGATTGTCTATGTTATACAGTAATGGACTATGATTGCCTATAGTATACTATCGAAGATTATGATTTACTACATTTTCTTAATGAATTCTTACATTATGATTTACAGTAATGGACTATGATTGCCTATAGTATACTATCGAAGATTATGATTTACTACATTTTCTTAATGAATTCTTACCATGGTTAAAGGTACACGGCCGATAACTTTTGCAGGTTCTAAATATCGGATGGATTTGTGCAAGAATTTAGTTATGCCACGAGGCCAATCATATTGTTTCATATTGTCTATGTCGTATGTCGTCGGAGTACTTGAACATCCACCATTTTATGAACTCCTTTGTAGAACCTGAGAAGAACATGTTGGTCACTAAATGGGGGACTACTGGAGAGTTGTATCCACCTTGGTCTCGTTGTTTATGAGTGAGATTCAACGCTTTCTTCTGTCATCACGTAACATAGATCATTGTACAGCAAGCATAAATGTCCACAGATATATACCTTAATATTTGGCCAGTTCAACCATTTTTTTTCAATAAGTTATATACATAACAGATATCTGTAGTTAACCAAAGTTATTTTTTTGGAACATATATACATCATACAAACATAGATTAATAGAAAATGACTACAGTTCTTTATGTAGTTTAAACTACCATATACTTTGTTTCTTTAAAACACTAAAAGAATTCGTAGACACTTATAGTTACCCATAATATCTAACAAAATAGAATCAAACCGGCAGCACGAAATTATGTTTCTTACCAGCGTGTAATGTGTTTATATCGGGTTTCGATTTCGACCACATATCTCCTACGAATTGCGAATTTCATTTTTTATGAAATGCGCCTAATGTTTACTACATATATTGCATACAATTGCACATAGGAGAAAACGAAGCATATAAAAGACCAAAAAAAATGAGTAAAATTTCAATCCAACTTGCAATTTAGTAAAAACTCTACAATACTTCTCATGTGTATGATATACATTGTCTACGCAGACCCAATATTTCTAAAAATGTCTACATTGTCTGCTTAATCAACAAGACGCCCATATGTACTCCTATTGTTAGACAGTAGAAAGAACATAAATGCATACACGACATAATTCATAGAAATCCATAGATACCCGACTAGTGAACATGAACCAACCAACCAAATAACATCAATTGTTAATACTACAAAATTCATCTTAAACTTAATGCCGAACCTTTTCTATTACTGCAATGTTCTATATAATTTGGATGAATGCATGTAAATGTTATTTTGACACAATATCTGCCCAATTTTGTACACAGTCATAGTCATCCATATTATCATTTAAATTTCTATCAAATAAGCAAATAAATGTGATTCTTACCAAAGTCTACTACGTTAATATCTTGCCTTACTTTCATCCGCATATCCACTGCGATTTTGGATTCGATAGAAACCCTAGTTTAACTTTTGTCAAATTAGAGACGATTAGTCCAAAAAATAAAATGAAACAAAAAACTCATTTGTTTGGTTCATCGACGTAGACATCTGCAGTAGAACACAACGATGATGGTATATATATATATATATATATATATATATATATATATATATATATATATATATAAATATATTTTATTTTTTTTCTGATTACGATTGATAGTGTTGCTTGGAAATTTTCATCAACGATGGGATTAGGCGAATAAAATCAAGAGAAAAATGTAGGGCACTTTATTGAGGAAATAGGGTAATTTGGTGGGCAGGCGATAATTATCGTGCCGATATTGATGGGATTTCATTTGTGTTTCCAAATTAATGCATTAACGCCGTTAGTGGAGTGTAGGGGTAGTATGGGTAGAAATTTAATAAAGGATGTGAAACAAATGTTTAATTGGACTTAGGGTGTAGCATCTAAAAAGTTTTTTTACTAGGGATTCATATCTTAAGACCCCTAAATTTTAATAACCCATTTATCGTCGATTAATCTCCGCCACACCGATTAATCGTGGGTCGGTGCTAACCGCCTCCGACCCGATTTCCAGTTTTTACAACCTTGGTAATAGTAATAGTATTAGTAATAGTAATAGTAATAGTAATAGTAATAGTAATAGTAATAGTAATAGTAATAGTAATAGTAACAGTAATAATAATAGTCATGATTATCAAATCGTGAATCGAATCGAATATCGTTTTGTCGAAATTAAATCGTAACTCGTAACGAATCGTACATCGTAGATTTTTTTAATTTTTTCTTTAAAATGTTATAAATATTAATAACTTAAATGATGTGCACACATTTATGAGACATTGTATCGTATTAATTAGGGCTGTGCGTTGGTTGGTTTGGTTAAAAACCGGGTTAAAACCAACCCAACCCATCCAACCAATTTTGGCAAATATTGGAAACCGTTATCGACCCAACTTACATGGGTTGGGTGATGGTTGAAAACCAATTTAATGGGTTGGTTGGTGGTTTGGTTGATGGTTCATCCATCTAAATATTTTTTTATTTTTTTTTAATATTTTATTACTTGTTACAACGTTATATTTTTTATAAATTAAATGCGACTAGTTCAATAATATTCAAATAAAAGATTCAAAACATTACGGGCATATATATTGCAATTAAACATAAATAGTTCAACAAATAATAATCGTCCAAATATTTAGACTGTATATCTTAAAATTAAAATAGTTAAAATTAGATAATTAGGTTAGATTTATTGCTTTTAGGATTTTGGTCAATATTAAACAATTTAATAAATGTGATATAAAATAGAAATTTGAAATTAAAATTATTAAATATTTTAATTAAAATTAATAAATAATAAATTAATGAATAAAGTTGGTTGGCCGATATTAACCGACTAACCAACTTTTTAGCATATTAGAAACCATTATCGACCCAACTATACATGGGTTGGTTGACATTATCGACCCAACTTAAATGGGTCGGTTGATGGTTAATTAACCATCACAAATTGTGGGTCGAAAATGGGTTGGTTGATGGTTAAAACCGATCCATGCACAGCCCTAGTATTAATACACACATATATATGAGACATTTATGTGCACATATATATATATATATATATATATATATATATATATATATATATATATATATATATATTCATTTTAGCTTATCTTTTTATTTTATTCTGAAAATATTTTTTTTCTTCTGAAATCGTACAAATCGAATCGCAAATCGTACAAATTGAATCTAAAATCGTGTGATTTTGATAATATACGATTTATTCAACAATTTGAATCAAAAAGAGTTCAAATCGAATCAAATAGTACAATTTGAATCATAAATCGTACGATTTTAATAACCGTGATAATAGTAATAGTATTTTAATTTTTTTTGAAACCTTAAGAAACACTAATTTATTTTGGGGGAAATACTGAAAGTATTGCCCAAGTCTTTAAGTTGAAATATTATTTGTCTGCATCTGTTTATCAATGATGTTAACTGTTAAGTACCACAGAGCAATAATGTAAAAAAATTAATCAACAAAAAATCATAATCAACGCATGACTAGTTTTTCGTCCCTAGCTGAACACGGTCATTAAATTATGTGGGATCCGTAATAAAGATCAAACCACAGTCGAATGGCACACACAACAAGATTCTGAAAAATACAAAAAAATTTACAAAGCGTAAAGAAAAGCATACTAGCATGGGAAATAAAATAGCACGTGCATACGTAGGTAGATTCAGCTGTTAATAAAAGGATACTTGGACTCGACAAAATTTTCATTATCCCATAGAAAAGATCCAAAAGCAACAGCCTCCAAAACCAGCATTGTAAGTCCGGAAAAAGTAAGAGAAACGATTTCATCATTAGATGCATCAAGTGAGCCATCTTCAGTAACCTTAATATCGGGCCTTCCAAATAATGCCTGTGTCTGTTTTTCAATCAAAGATATTGCTTCTTTAGATCTTATGGTTGCATATCTCTGAAGTGTTTCTGCATCCAAATACATAACATATGATCTCAATTTGTATGATTTATCTTCATTGGTAGAAGAATCTTCAACTGTACTTGCTCCATATTCACCATCTTCATTTGGATAGATCCGTATCAAAGAATCTGGGTCCCACTGCTGCTTATCTGGTGTGGGCTCTTCAAATCTCACCCGATCTTCAAATTCACCAAAACCTTCAGGAAGTGTGTTCATAGATCTTTCGAGTTGATACCTTTCATCAACTCGTCTGAGAAAATAGCCATACATAACTGAAGCAGCATAAAGCTTGCCAAGTTTGATTTTACTCATCTGTATAATTGTATCCGGGGGCCCGACAACCCTCTCCCCAAGTACAAGAGCTAAATGGCTCAATATCATCTCAAATGCCTCTGCTGAATGCACAGATTCCAACTTCTCTTCTTGGTTTGGCCAAGAGTCCACCCTTATAGCAGGATCTGAAGTTGCCATTATTTTTGGGATCAGTGATATATTGTTTTCAACAAATCTTTGCACAATCAAGCAATATAGGATCTCCTCCAATATTTTCCTTCTTTCTTTCTCTTTCACTTCACCTATTCTCCTGAAATACCGACACAAGAAGCATTGAATGTTCATGTGTACAGGACCACTCTAAAAAGATTTAATGGGAATCTTCTGCTGTTTAAGAAAACTCTATATACAGAGGACAGTATGTTGTCTGAGGAATTATACACTGTGGTGTTTGTATATTTAATAGAGACCGATTTAGAAAAGATAAAATTAGTGACTAGCACCTAAATCTCAGGAGCCAGTGTATCTTATTGATTTCTTCAGTTTCTCACCTGCATTAGAGGGTAATCTCTAAAGCAGATGGTATTTCAAAGGTTACCATTGAGTAATATGTTATCCATCTAAACAATTGATTGGAGTAATTGACATAAACAAAGCTTTTGAATTCCATAGAGTTAGAACCAAAAACAAGACCAACTACGCTATCCGCAAAGAGGAATTCCCCTACAACTGGAAAATAAATATGGCAAAAAATAAGTCCATTTTGTCTATCACAACCACAAACAATCAAAACACATGAGGTTATACATACAAGTGTCTCAAAGTTGTCTCTCGGATTTTAGTAGCAGGGTTAGTTTTGCAAAGAATAAAAGCATATATGACAGTATAGTTATTATATAAAATAGCAGACATAAAAAAAAAAAAAAAAAAAAAAAAAAAAAAAGAAAGAAAAGAAAGAGAAAGTTACTTATAGAGGAGGAGATCTTTAGAAGAATCATCTTTGGCTTCCCTCTCGCTCTGGAGATTCTCAAGCTGCTGCTCAGCAGTTGCCAAAAGTAAATGTGGATGAGTTTGCAGAATTTGAGCCAAAAGCTGACCAACCGGCGATTCCATCTCCACAGGAGTATTATTCTCCTCGACCAAATCACCGTTTGAATTTCCCGAAGCTCTCACCGTAAAACTTCTTGTTCTTAACTTGTCAAGCCCAACCTCTAACTTTGGATTTCGAGATGACCAATTCTATACAGTCACCAAATAAACATCTTCTTAATTTGATACATACATTGAGGAGGACCGTATCATTTTATAATCAACATGGAAACCTACACAGCTACATATTCAAACATTTGATCAAAAAGGTTGATGCCTATAGACAAGTGGTATTAAGAAGCTAAAGACAATTTTTACTAGAATATCATTATTTCATCTTATAATCGAACCGTTTCAAGGGAATGGATACATGGGTATTACAAAAAGTTGACTTCATCCATAAAAGAATCAGCCACTAACTCATTTCCCAGTTTGCTCTACTCAGCATCAGTTAATTCCCCAGGCATTATTAATTAAATCAAAACTAAATTCCCTTAATTCCAGTCCTCCCAAACAACTACTTTCGTTCGTGGCAGCAACCCACCACATATATTTTTTCCATGAATCTATCAATTGTGCAGAAATTTTAGAGGCTATAGAATCAAAACAACATCAAATTACTCAAAACAAGCGTATTGCCAAATAGTAAAATTACATAAGAAAAAAAAAGGTATAAAATGAAGTATTACTTTAGAAAATCCAGGAAAGACGAAGCACTTGGCGTCGAAGAAGGAGCAGTAAGGCTTCCCTTCCGGCGGCGACCAGCAGCTACAGGCCAATACGTCTGGTAATACGCCCGATATTTGCATTGTCGATCTCTCTCTCCTACTTTATATATTTTAATAGAGAGCTAATTTAACAAACTGCTTGGACTGAAAAATGAGCAAGGAGAAGCAGTCGAGCAGAAGAAGATTCTCTTCTTTCCCTCGATGCTGCAATTTTGATTTCAGTTAATTCAATTACCCCCAAATTTGGGGTAAGATAAATATAGCCTCACTGACGTGGCACTTCGAGCATCTTGATTCCTCACTCCGGTTCTATTCATTGTCCAAAACCGGAAAATGACAAATCTGGGTCAGATGTCAGGAACCGGAAAACCGCCCGGTTCAACCAGAAAACTGAACCGAGTTTTGCGAAAAAAACTTTTATTTCATCACCAAAAAAGAAAAGATTTATTATAATATTGTGGACTTTAGCAAATGGGTTTTTAGTCCCTTGACAAGTGTTAGGACATGTGTAGCCATTTCCAACAATGTTAGACAAAATGTTGACCAGTGTTAGTGATGACTATCATTTTGTATGTATAAATAGATGTACAAGCAATGTTGTTAGAACCGGGCCGAACCGGCCGGTTGGACCGGTTCGACTGTGACCCGAAAATAAAGCGGTCCGGTCTGACATCTAAAACTGGAAAAATTGAAAACCGGGGTCAAATGTGTCATGGCCTGGGGGTAGAAAGGGATTCGAACGGCTAGGGCGCGAAAGGAAGAGCTGCCGATGATTGGGGGAGATTGGGAATTCGAATTTGCACACACGACAAACGACAGCGTTTTTTCAAAGGGGGCGCGTGACTACACGCGCGAGGAAGAGGAGCGCGTAGAAGATGCTGAAAGAGGCGCGTGAGGTTGCTGATTCACATGCGGATTTTGTTGGCAGGAATATAACACTAGTCAATTTTCTAGTGGGTTTGTTAGAACGATTATACCCGTTTGTACTGCACTTTTGGCAGAGTTTTTGGCTATATATGTAATCAACTATGCATCAATGAAAAACTAAGCAGATTTTATCTTGTTCTTCACCTACTTTCTATCTTTCTTCTCAAGCTCTCCTATCTTCTATCTACAATTCATACAAATATAAGTAAAATCTGACAATTGGTATCAAAGCAAGGTTTCGTTTTTTATTATACTGGGAGCAATATGACTGAGACAAGAGCCAAGCATATGGAACAGAGGTTACAAGAGGAAGCTGAAAGAAGGGCAGCAATGGAGATTCATTTTCAAGATCAACTCAACACACTTACCAAGTCTGTTGTGGAGGGCCAAGCACAGATGCAGAAATCCCATGATGCGTGGCAGCAGTTCCGGGCCAACCAAGAAAAGCTCCAGCTGCAGTTTTCCAAGGCTGTGGAAAGGATGGAGCACTACCACCGAGATAAATTCATCATGGGCAGTGCTACATCTACTTCCAATAACACCAACATCCCAGTGAACACTTCACCAGAATATACAGTCAGACATAACCCCGAGGTTAGGATGCAGAGACCTTTTGAAATAGGTATAAATCAAGAACACTTCTCATCAGGCTTCAATCCGAGCCCAAAAATCGATTTCCCTAGATTTGATGGAACCAATCCTAAAAATTGGCTGCTGAGATGTGATAACTACTTTCAATTAATTCCAAATATACCTAAAAAGCAGAGGGTTATCATGGCTTCTTTACACCTTAAGGGTAAAGCAGTTTCATGGTATAATCATGTCACCTTAGGGAACAGGGATCTAAATTGGGGGCAGTTTGTGAGCTTAGTAACATCTAGATTTGAGGAATTGCGGGAGGGCCATGTTCTGGATGAGTTTCACTCCCTAAAGGTAAAAATAACATTAGATGAGTAGATTGATAAGTTTGAAGAACTCAGATGTTATTTGTTGGTTCTCAACACCAGGACCTATGATGAGAGCTATTTCATTCATGGATTTATGAATGGATTACAAAGAGAAATTAAAAGTTTCTTTTCCCTATTCCCTATCCATAACCTACCTCAACTCATTGATATGGCCAGAAAACAAGTTCATGCTATTGAAGCCATCACCAAAAAACCCAACTACACATACAAACCACCTCTGCAAACCCCATTCTCTACCAAAAAACCTTGCCAGAACCCTAACCATGCACCTATATCCTTACCATAGAAAACCATACCCTATAATGTTAGAGTAGGTGACCAACAAGCCAACATGTGGCTGTGGTCTTTCGTATTTATTATTGTAATAAACAAACCTTTATTTGTATTAATGATAAAAGAGACCTTGGCATTCTATATCTTTGTCCCTTTGTCACTAGCACAGATATAGTCCTTACAGTTATTACAAGTACTAGTAATTGATCGCTAGGATCGTGAGATGTTTAGTTAAGTATTATAACTGTTAAACGTGTTCCTAGTCGAAGGGTTACGCCACCAATGAGGATATCGGCCTTTCCCATTAAGAGACTAGCACTTAGTGTATGTGTAATGCATCTCATCAGTAAACGGTATTATGATATCGGCATGCATAAGTGGGTGCTCGTAAGTTGACGAGTTCACTGAACTCCCTCACCCTAGAAATCTCTAAGTGGTTCCCAATAATTGAGTAGAGATATCTCTGGTATAGTTGTACACCATTAGTCCTTATGACCTAGACATCACCGTGACTTCACTAGAGGACCAGCTGTATCGTGACCTGTCCCTGAGTTCCACCGAGGACCATCCCAAGGGCCAGTGTTCGTGCAGACTGAAATCTAGTGGGAGTTTTGTGCATTGTAGTCGGGGATTCGATCGCTAGCATAGTCTTGGATGTCATGTGTGTTCCGACAGTTTGTAATCATTCTAAGTCTCTGGCCAGAGCTGATTAAGTGATGATTAGGGAATTCGATTCTGCAAGTCATGCACGTAACGATTACAACACTTAGAACGATCGCACAGTCATTGAACATATAAAGAGGTCTCGATGAACCAATGCCTCTAGTTCAATCGGGACATATGAATCGAAGGGATCGTACTGTACGTTAATTATATCTGAAGGTTCTTGCAGGCACTTCATTTGTATATAGGGAATCATGACGCGTAGTTGCTACACGCCGATCTTGATTCGTTGGGTGATTAAGGTGAAACAAGCTTCATCTTAATCGTAACTCTAAGGGACGAGTTTTTACCACAAAGAGTTGTGGGCCCAGGCTAGCTTACACCTGAACCATCGAGGGTCACACTGCTCGTGCATATGAGATCTTTGAATAAATGGTCAAAGGTAAAATAGGTTTATCTTTGCATGATTGGAAATCAATATGATTGGGTCCAACATTCGTAATTTGTAATTACGAATGAGAATAAGAAAAGGAAAAGAATAGGCAAACTTATTAGTGAACTTTCTAAATCAGGAAGTTTCCAAATTTAGAAAGTGCACTGAATTAGGGTTTCCACTTTCGGAAAGTTGGAAATCGAGAGTTGGCACTCGTAATGACGAGAAAATTATAATGATTCCGAAAATTTAATCGTTACAATTTTCCGATCATTGAAATGAGAGAGACGAGCAAGTAAAAGAACTAACGAACTTAAGCTGTTGGGCCCGGTCCAACTTAAGCCCGCTAGTGTTTTATGCAAGACACTATAAATACTTGATTTATAGGTCTTGCACAAACACACAAAAAAACCCTAACCCTAGCCGCTCTCTCTCTCTCTCGCTCGGCCGTCTCCACTCGACCACCGCGCTGTCGCCGGAAATTGCCGGAATCGGCCATCCGTTGGCCGATCCTTTTTCGATATTTATTTCCTTCTTTCTTTTCTTCCTTTTTTCTAACTATTACGTGTCTAGTGCCATGTGTTTAGTAGATCGAAGTATACGAGGTGAAATCCGAGAGGAGGAGCAGCACATGAGCCGAAGCTGCACGCATCCCCACGCGCCGCCCGAAGACCGCGCGTGAGTCACACGTGCCGCCGTGGCCCGTCTCGTCGCTGCTGCCGCTCCACCGCTGCTGCTAGGGGTGGGCATTCGGGTCGGGTCGGGTTATTCAGGTTATTCGGGTCGGGTTATTCGGGTTTTTTGCAAAAAACAAATTACCCGAACCCGACCCGAAATAACCGGGTACCCGGTTGCCGGGTACCCGGTTATCTCGGGTCGGGTTCGGGTTTGCTATTTTCCTCTTTTTTTTTTTTTTTTTTTTTTTTAGAAAAATACAGTAACTAATTTTATTTAAGATATACATATATATATATATATATATATATATATATATATATATATATATATATATATATATATATATATATATATATATATATATATATATATATATATATATATATATATATGTCTATGTAGTATGTACTGATATACATATATATACATACAAACATATATATATATATATATATATATATATATATATATATATATATATATATATATATATATATATATATAAAAAAATAAAAAAATTCAACCGGGTACCCGGGTAGGATTTCTAATACCCGGACCCGACCCGGTTTGGGAGCACCGGGTACCCGAACCCGGGAAAAACCCGGTTACGTAAAAAATTACCCGATCTGGTCGGGTAATACCCGACCGGGTCGGGTTATACCCGAATAACCCGACCCGAATGCCCACCCCTAGCTGCTGCCCCAAATTGTACGGATTGGTTTCCATAGCAATCTCGTCTTGCTTAGTGCGCCTACCTCACGCTTCAAGAGGTAAACTCACGAATTCATTGTTCTTGATTTGTTTACGTTTAAATAAAATGTTCATGTTCGTTCTTGTATGATTTTATGTGATTACATGAAATTGTTCTCTTTGTTGCGAGCATATTATTTGATTTAAACGCGAGCATGCTAATTGATTTAAATTCGGTTAAATAATTAAGCATGTATGTAGTTTTTAATTTCGCTGGAAGCGCAAAGGTACGCAATTAATTGATTTCAATTATCGGGCATGTGTTTATGTGTTTTAAATTGTTTAAATCGCATAAAATTTTTGTATTTCGCTGCGTACACGTGCCCATAACCCAACATATACACCCCCAGCCTTACTACCCCAGAGAAAAACACTTACCATGCCAGACGAGGGCCTGAAGAGAGAAGGGCCTTTGTTACAACTATGATGAGTCCCACACACCAAATCACAAGTGTAAACACAGCCACATATATCTTTTGATGACTGAAGAAGAAGAAATGAGTCATTATCAGTCATTGTCCACACCAGAGGGTATAGATGAGGGGGAGTTTACACATGATGTCCCAGTATCCCTCAATGCATTATTGGAAAATTCTGGAGTAAACACAATCAAGGTATGTGGCGAGTATAAAGGGAATAAGTTGAACATACTCATTGACACTAGGAGCACACACAGTTTTATTGGGTTGGAGTTAGCAAATTTGGGTTGCACCACCCAAATAGCTCCTCTTATGAGGGTCACAGTAGCTAATGGAGGGAAATTAGTTAGTGAGCAAGGGGTTCCTGACTTCAACTGGCAGATGCAGGGCATGATGTTCAGTTTTTCCCTTAGACTACTGAAATTTGAAGGCTACCATATTATCTTGGGTTGTGATTGGCTGAAGAACTGCAGCCCCTTAGTTTTTTATTACAAAGCTAGATGCATTAAAGTCCAGACTTTTCAAGGAAGATTGATGATCACTGATGTTAAGGAGAAAGTGGATTGGCAGCTCATTACTGCAGAATCTTTGTATAAGATGATCCAAAATGGGCAAAAAGGGGATATTGATCATGTGTTTTCTCTGTCTGGGGATAGCATTACACCTAAGACACATGCTAAAGTTGAAGAAATGTTGACTGAGTTTGGTGATTTGTTTGAAGAACCTACTTCTTTACCCCATGTAAGAGGTATTGAACACCATATCATCTTGAAGAAAGATGCAATTCCCAAACAACTGTTTCCTTATAGATATTCATATGCCTATAAGGGAGAGATAGAACAAATTGTGAAGGAGTTACTGGATTCTGGTATAATAAGGCATAGTCAGAGCCCTTTTGCCTCCCCAGTAATGTTAGTGAGGAAAAAGGATTCTTCTTGGAGAATGTGTGTAGATTACAGATATCTAAACACCCTCATTGTGAAGCATGATTATCCTATACCAGTTATAGATGAACTCTTGGATGAGTTGCATGGAGCTCAGTGGTTTACCAAAATGGATCTCAGATCTGGTTACTTTCAAATAAGAATGAAGGAAGAAGATATATACAAAACTGCATTCCAAACTCACAATGGGCATTTTGAATTCTTGGTCATGCCTTTTGGGCTTTGCAATGCCCTTGCCACCTTCCAATCTCTGATGAATCAGGTGTTTTCTAAACATCTGAGGAAGTTCAACCTTGTCTTCTTTGATGATATATTCATATACAGCAAGAGTTGGGAGGAACACATGCTGCATTTGAGTATTACTCTATCTACACTCAGGCAACATCAACTGTATGCTAAGAAATCTAAATCTCAGTTTGCCCAAACTACTATGGAGTATTTGGGCCATATTTAATTAAAGAGGGGGTCTCTACTGATCCTGAGAAAATCCAAGGAATGCTGGATTGGCCAAAACCTAGTACCTTGAAGGGATTGAGGGGGTTTCTTGGTTTGACTGGTTACTATAGAAAAACTTTACAGGGCTATGGAGTGATTTGTAAACCACTCACTAACATGTTAAAGAAGGGGGGATTCTTTTGGACTGAAAGTGCATAAAAGACTTTCATTCAACTCAAACAAGCTATGGTTACCTCCCATGTATTAGCTTTACGTGATTTCTATAAACCATTCATAGTAGAGACTGATGCTAGTTCTACTGGCTTGGGAGCTGTATTGATGCAAGATTCACAACCAATTGCTTTTTTAAGCAAAGCATTAAGTCCCAAGAATCAGGCACTGTCTATTTATAAGAGGGAGTTTATGGCAGTTTTGATGGCAGTTACTAAGTGGAAACATTATCTTCAGGGACATCACTTTACTATCAAAACTGATCAATAAAGCATTAAATACATCATGGAGCAGAAATTCACTTCTGCCCTGCAACAGAGATGGATATCTAAACTAATTGGTTTATATTATGATATACAGTATAAGAAAGGGAGTGAGAACAAGGTGGCTGATGCTCTTTCAAGAAGAGATCATTTACAATGGGCTTGCTCACCTATTTCTACTGTTCAGCCAAAATGGATGACTGAAGTTTTACATAGCTATGAAGGAGATCCACACATTTCTAACATACTTGCTGCCAAGTTGTTAGATGTTGAGGATTTCCCTGACTATACCATAGTTCAAGGAGTGCTTAGGTTTAATGGGAAGATTTGCATTGGCAATGACCCTGCACTGAGGCTCAAGCTTTTGCAGAGTTTACATGATACTGCTATCGGTGGGCATTCTGGAATGAATGGTACTTACCAGAGGGCCAAAACCTTATACTACTAGCCCAAACTCAAATCTGAGGTCATAGACTTTGTTCAAAGCTGTGACATTTGCAAGCTACTAGCTAAACATGAGAATTGCTCATATCCAGGCTTGCTACAACATCTAGAAATACCCCATGGGGCTTCGACTCACATTTCCATGGACTTTATAGAGGGCCTCCCTAAATCAGAAGGTAAAAATGCTATTTTGGTGATAGTTGATAGGTTCACCAAATTTGGTCATTTTATACCCCTATCCCACCCCTACTGTGCCAAATTTGTTGCTAAGCTATTCTTAGACAACATCTATAAGTTGCATGGAGAGCCAATGAGTATTGTATCGGACATGGCCATAATCTTTACAAGTCAATTATGGACTGATTTGTTTAAACTCATGGGCACTAGATTGGATATGTCTACGGCTTATCATCCTCAAAGTGATGGCCAAACTGAAAGGGTGAACCAATGCCTAGAGACCTTTTTGAGGTGTTTAACTAGCCAGCACCCATCCAGATGGATGAAATGGTTGGCATTAGCTGAATATTGGTACAATACCAATTTTCATACCAACCTAAAAATGTTCCATTTTCAGGCTCTGTATGGATATCCACCTCCTCATCTCACATTAGGATCTTACTTAGATCCTCCATGTTCTTGTGTTGAAGGGTTTTTTGAAGAAAAATCTAAGGCTTTGGAATTGATCAAAGAAAATCGGAAAAAAAGCCCAACAACGGATGAAGTTGTTAGCTGACCAACACAGAGTTGAACGGGAATTTAATGTGGGAAATGAAGTTTATTTAAAATTGCAGCCATTCAGATAGAATTTTGTAGCACTGCGCAGAAATCTCAAGTTATCTAACAGGTATTATGGGCCTTATAAAGTTGTGGACAAAATTGGTGCAGATGCTTATAGACTGCTTCTACCAACGGGTTCCGAAGTTCATGATGTTTTTCATGTCTCATTACTTAAGAAAAAGATCAGTTCTAAACACTTACCTAGTCCTTCCTTACCTTTTACTATTGAAGATGGTATTCTCCAAGCCTCACCAGTGCAGATCCTTGACCAGCGTATTGATTCTGCTTCTAATTCTGCTCAAGTTCTGGTCCAGTGGTCCAGGGAATCTCCCACCACCGCAACCTGGGAAGATCTACACGAATTACTGGCCAAATTCCCCACTTTTGATCCTTGGGGACAAGGATTCAGTCCACCCAGGGGTAATGTCATGGCCTGGGGGAAGAAAGGGATTCGAACGGCTAGGGCGCGAAAGCAAGAGCTGCTGATGATTGGGGGAGATTGGGAATTCGAATTTGAACACACAACAAACGATAGCGTTTTGGCAAAGGGGGCGCGTGACTACACGCGCGAGGAAGAGGAGCGCATAGAAGATGCTGAAATAGGCGCGTGAGGTTGCTGATTCACATGAGGATTTTGTTGGCAGGAATATAACACTTGTCAATTTTCTAGTGGGTTTGTTAGAATGATTATACCTGTTTGTATTACACTTTTGGCAGAATTTTTGGCTATATATGTAATCAGCTATGCATCAATGAAAAACTAAGCAGATTTTATCTTGTTCTTCACCTACTTTCTATCTTTCTTCTCAAGCTCTCCTATCTTCTATCTACAATTCATACAAATATAAGTAAAATCTGAAAAAATGACCAAAGTCCGGTTCGACCGGGTAAAACCCGAAAATCAACGAGTCAGCGAAGGAACCCGGTTTCCGGCCAAAACATCTCGAATCACCGCTGAGATGGTTATTTGTTGATAGGTTTGAGCGAACCTTCACAGACTTAGTAGTAGGTGGCCGGATCTAGTCATGAGTGCTCGAAGGATTGTTGGATATGACCATGTGTGATCGAATAGGGGTGGCCAATTGCCGGATTTGAAGAATAAAAAATGAAAAAATATAGGGTAGAAGCAATAAAATATAGTAAAAAGTGAGGTGAAGTAGATAAAAGTGAAAATAATAAGTGAGATATTAAAAATATAAGGAAAATAATATTTTTAAAACATTCAAATTAATAAAATAATGACATATTAAAAAATATCAAAAACCGGGTTGAACCGGTTCGACTCTATAAACTCATGACCCAAATCGTCGTCTGGTTCTATAACCGATCCGGTTATGAAAATATTGTATACATGTCAATGAATAAAATACAACTTTTATTAGCATCTTTCTCTCTCTACTCTATGCTCTCTCTCTCTCCTCACACACACTCTCTATCTTTCCACTCATATATTATATTATAGGGTAAATTACGGCCACACCCCTGAGGTATGCTTAAATAATTTTAAGGTCCCTGCGGTATCGATAATTACACTCACCCCCCCCCCCCTGAAACGTAGTTAGAAACTCTAACAGGATAATGCATTGGATACATTATTCCGATAGAGTTCTAATGGACTATTACTTTTAGCTAGCGGTGGAGATAACATAGAGTTATGACGAGTTATGGGGTGACATGGCTCACACAATATTTCTTAAATCACCCATAACTCTTTGTTGTCTCCACCACTTCCTGAAACCAATAGTCCGTTAGAACTCTATCGTAATAACTTATCCAATGCATTATCCCATTAGAGTTTATAACTACGTTTCAAGGGGGTGAGTGTAATTATTGATACCATAGGGACCTTACAGTTATTTAAGTATACCTCAAGGGTGTGAGTGTAATTTACCCCATATTATATTATATTATATTATATAGTGTATATCATATATAAAAATATCCCATCCGTGTATATATATATATATATATATATATATATATATATATATATATATATATATATATATAGATCCAATATTAATAACTTGTTAATATTGATTAATTAATAATATTAACACCATTAGTATTTGTAATAAAATATTTACTACATTATCTATTATATATTTCACATCACGTTATCAGCACGAGGTTCTGCTCGAAAAAAGGTAGGTTATGTAATTTTGTTTACGTTATTTTATTTTATTTAATAAAATCCAGATCCTCGATATGAAATGGTGAAGCAAATACTACGGTATTTTATACGCCACCGATTATCAGAGGAAATGAAGGATATATATTTATAATTATGTACATGTTGATTCATGAAAAAAAAAAGGTTATTATCTCTCACGTCGACTATGAATTTTCACTTGCAGTGCATGATTTTGCAAATTTAGAAACTTATAATTGGCATGTGTAATTTTTACATTCTTTCAACATATTTGATGCTAACTCAAGTTTCGATCTATTTATTTAATATTTTTATTTAAATTAGCAAAAGAAAATGGGATGAGTTAGATAATGAGAAATGAAAATGACTCCGTCGCATATGAGTCCAAATTAACGGTTGATTTATATGGATTCTATAATTACTCCGAGCATAATGTTCGTAGAAACGGTGGACATTGTAGTCCCCGATAATGGCCGATATAGAAGCCATAAATATAACTCCGGGTGTGATGCCCGTTGAGTCACTAAAGGTTGTGATTCCCCTAAAAGGCCAATGAGGCTATTAAAATAAAATTAATTGGGTGCAGTACCTATATAAACGATGGACATTTTTGGATTGAAAAGCCATTATAAAATTAAATATGGTGTTAGGCCTACAACGACGAAGTGAAAGATAATCCTCGTCAAGATGTCCTACGTGATGTGTGTTTTCATGTATTTTTGAATGCTATTTTTCAACTTTCATTCTAAGCTATGTATTATCATTTACTCTAGGTAAATGCATCTATTAATACAAAGCCAAGTCACTGGTCTAAACTTTCCGTGTAACCTCTCTATGTTTGTGGAATGCATCTATTCATGTAGCGATTGAAGGCCGAACCCCCATGATCGAGCCCATTGAGCCAAGGGTCCAATGAGTCGAGACCAAAGTGGGCTAGGAGCTCGCTTAGTTGGATCCCGACAATATGGATCTCACCAGCAGATAACTCACAGAATAAAGATCATTGTATATGCTTTTAGTGCGCATGAGAGAATAAGGGAGAAGTGGTAGGTGACGAGTTGATTAAGAGACGTTGGAAGAAAGATTTCAAGATATTCTCTATAAATAGATAAGATAAACATATAAATTACACGCAATAATTATGTAATCAGTGAAAATCTTGAAAAAAATATAGAGATGCTAAAATAGGAAACATCCATTCAAGAATATCTATATAATATATAAATTGAAACCCTCATAGTCTAGAATTACGACATGTGTCATCCATGTAGGCGTCCTAATCATCAACCATGTGTCACTACATATTACATATATAATCAAATTTGATTGGCAAGAATTCGTTATTTATGGAACCCTACTCATTTAATTTCACATAAGTAATAATTTATTTCTTTTTTTAATCACTCCATTAATGATCCAAAATTAGTTTTTAATTTAGTGCAAAATTGCATAACTATTGCTCGGATTCTTAACCACTATTTTAATAAGGAAAGGAATATGTTGTCTTAACAGCTTACCAATTATATTTTTTTAGTATACCACTAAAATAAGCTAAATTAAGGAATCATTTATTATTTTAATCTAATATTTTTTTAATAATTTCTTTAAGCTTGCAATATAATTGTTATTAATCATTATATATTTACGTTTACATTATAATCCAAGATAATAATTAACCGACATTTCATATAGATAGAGTAATTTAAATATTAACTGTCTTTTTTATTAATAAATTACAGTGATCATATATCTTTTAATATTAGTTATTATATAAAAAAAAATGGATTACCAAAATTTACGCAACCAATAAACGGATTGCCAATCAATTAAAAGAGAATTTCAAATTTTATACATTTTTAATTCCAAATGTTTGTCAACCAATTTGCACCAACTACAATCAGTGACCGGATTTTTTGTCAATCATTTCTATTTTTAATCTTATCAAATTAATTTGAATTTATTCTAATTATGTTCAATTATGGTAAAAATATATATTTTGTAGGTACATATATCCGATTTTAAAATTAGAATTCTTAAATTTTCCAACATGTATGCTTCATTGTGAAAACTATATAAACCCCTATATCCATATAATTTTTACAATCATTTACATCTACTCCACACTTTATAATAATGTATGGTAGTCCGTTTTTTTTCACTTGATTCTTTTTTTGTTTTTGTGTGGTCAATATTTTCTTTCAATATTCACAATTGCAACATGTTTTACCGCTATTTACCTGTTACGATTTCTATATTTATTGTGGTTTCATATTTTATTCTTTGTTTTTGTTCTGTTTGTAGCTTTGCATCACAATTGTTTGCACAATAAAGCATTTCGGTATACCCAACATTATAATTACACAATAATGATTCAATATTATATATTATTATATTTTTTTAATGTAGTTTTTAACGAGTATTTGAGCATTCCTTATCAGCCTTGACTTATCGTAAGTTTGTATTTCGTGATCGAACCAAGTTTTGACACATTGGTGTATTTCGTCTCTATCGGAATCATCGATAAATTCTTTACCGTTTTAACTGTCGGAGCTAAATGTTTCATGTATTGACACATTGCATTACCAAAAATGTTAAATGTTAATATACTTGGTTATTTACAGGCATTATCACTTACTTTCGAGCATTTCGGGTTCTTCCTCATCATTATCTTCATTCCATTGCACCCCTTATCAGAGTTCTATTTATTTAAGTTTCCATAAATAGAACTCTTTATTGTCATAAAGCCTTAATTGTCATCAATGTATGTCGATTAAAGTAATGTATTAAAAAGTCATGAATGTCAATTAAAGTATTATAATTTTTATTTATATTTAGTAGTTCTATTTATTTAAGTTTCCATATCTTTATGAAGTATTAATAATAAAAATAATTTTATCATTTGCGTACTATAACCTATAATTTTTGGTGTTGTTTATATCATTTTTTATATTATTATGTAATCTTATTAATTTTTTAATTTGTTGATACAATTGTTTAAATTAGTAATCTTCACATATTAATCAACCTTTTATATTCAATATAAATTCAGTATAATCGTTTGATGTTATAGAACTATAAATTCTCAGCATTCCTATTTATTTATTTATGATATTAAATGTAATTACAATTTTTTTTATTCATAATTCGACTACATGATTTGTCATTATGTTTTTAGAACTAATTCAATTTGAAATATTATGACTCCAGTAAATTCAGTTATTTTATGTTCCCGTGTTTGTTAATACATTTCATAATTTCTAATATTTGATATTATCCTTTAAAATTAAACAGACATGTTTTGTTTTATTGTATGTAAACACATTGCAATTTTATATATTGTATATTACCTTATCTAATAATTACAGTTCCAATTTAAGTTGCCACATTAACTTATGTAGTTTTTGTTAGATTATTTTTTGAGATCGTTTTTTTTTAGTTGATTTATGGTTTTTTTTATCACGACTAAAACTTAAATTGTTCAGTCCAAGTATTTGACAAAAGACATTTATTTTGTCATTATCGAATATTTCTTTATATCAAATCCTGTGAGTGAACTTATATGCTTTCTATTGTGTAATCCTTACTTTTTATTCAACAATCAATTTGCATTTTATTTCTTTGAAAATCATATTTTTTTACTTTTTTTGTTGTCTTAATAAGGATTATGGATGAAGATATGAACAATTATACAATTGGATGATTTCATAAATACCAAAGTCCACCACCTTCATACCACGTCTCCACAATAAAGATTAGTATTACTGATTATGATTAACGTTAGCATTGGCATAAGCATAATAAAATTATGATTAACGTTAGCAGTAGTAGGAATAATAATACGATTATCTTTAGGATTAGGATTAGAAATATATACCATTAGCATTAAGATTTGGATCATCATCATCATCATCATCATCATATGATTATGATTAACATTACCACGAGCATTAACATTACCATGAGTGTTAACATTAGCATGAGCATAAGCATGTATGATTATGATTAGCATTTACATTAGTCTTAGCATTAGTCTTGGCATTAGCATTAACATATTAGTATTAGCATTAGCATATTACTATCAGTAGATTATGATTAACAATAGCATTAGCATTAGCAAATTATGATTATGATTAGCAGTAGCATTAGCATTAGTGTTAGGATTATGATTAACATTAATATGAACATATTAGTATTAGTATATTGGTAAAAGAATATTATTATTAATATTACCATTAGCATTATCATTATCGTTAGTGTTAGTTTTAGTGTATTAGTATTAGTAATAGTATTTGTAATAATGTTATGATTAGGATTAGGATTAAGATTAGGATTATGTTTTGATTATGATTAGTATTAGTATTAGGATTAGGTTAAGGATTATGATTAGTATGAAAATTAGGAATAGCATATTAGTGTTAGCAGATTAGGATTAACATTAGCATTAACATTAGAATATTATAATTAACATTAGCATTAGTATTAGGATTAGGATGAGCATTAAAATTAGCATATTAGTGTTAGCATTATCATTATTATTATCATTAGCGCATTATTATTAGTAATAGTATTAGTAATATAGTTATGATTAGGATTACGATTAGAATTACGATTAGAATTACAATTAGGATTAGTATTAAAATTAAGCTAAGGATTGTGATTAGTATTAAGATTATGATTATGATTAGTATCATGATTATGATAGACATTAGCATACTATAGTTTCATTAGCATTAACATTAGTATTAACATTAGGGTATTAGGATTTAATTAACATTCTCATTAGCATTAGCATTACGATTAGGATTAACAGTAGCGTTAGAATTATGATTGGTATTAGCTAGGATTAAGATTATGGTTAGGATTTCATTAGCATTAGTACTAGCATATTAGAATTAGGATTAACATTAACATTACACCCATTAGCATAATAGTAATAGCATTACCATTAGCATTAGGATTAGAATTATAATTATGAGTAGAAATATAATTAGCATTAGAATTTAGATTAGTATTAGGAGTATGATTAGTATTAACATCACCATCATCATAATAGGATTATGATTAACATTAGCATTAGCATTAGCATTAGCATATATGATTATGATTAGCATTAGCATTACTCTTAGCATTAGCATTAACATTAGCATATTAATATTATTATTAGCATATTAGTATTAACATTACTGTTAGTATTATCATTATCATTAGCGTATTAGTATTAGTAATAGTATTTGTAATAGGATTACAATTAGGATAAGGGTTAGATTAGGACTAGGATTAGGATTAAGAATATAATTTTGATTAGGATTATGCTAAGGATTGTGATTAGTATTAGAATTAGGATTATCATATTAGTATTATCATTCGCATATATATTATGATTAGGATTAGCATTAGCATTAAAAGATTATGATTATCATTAGCATTAGGATTAATATTAGGATTATGATTAGCATTAGCATTAGAATATTAGTATTAATATTAGCATATTAGTATTAGTATTAGCATTATCATTAGCATTAGACTATTAGGATTATGATTAGCATTAACATTATCATTAGTGTATTAGTATTAGTAATACTATTTGGTAATGTCATGATTATGATTATGATTATAATTATATTATGATTATTATTAAGATTTGGCTAAGGATTATGATTAATATTAGAATTAGGCTTAGCAGTAGCATTAGCATTAACATTAGCCTTAGCATTAGAATTAGTAAGTTAACATTATCATTAGCATATTAGTTAGTATTAGCAGATTAGGATTTACACTAGCATTAGCATTAGGACTATCATTAACATATTATTATTAGCATTGCCATATAAGTATTAGCATTATCATTCCCGCATCATTATTAGTAATAGCGTTATAATTAGAATTATGATTAAAATTAGGTAAGGATTATGATTAGTATTAAGATTAGGCTAAGAATTATTCTTAATATGATTAAGATTAGGATTAAAATTAGCACTAGAACTAGGGATGGCAAAAAAAGCCTAAGCGCTAGCTATCTGTGGGTATCCGCTCCGTTTAAAACCCGTTACCGAAACCATTAGGGTTTGGTCATGGTTTTGGTAAAAAAAAAAAAAAAAACCATCATGGTTTTGGTATGGTTCTGGTTTTACCTTCACGGTCATGGGTATCCGACCATTTAATATATATATATATATATATATATATATATATATATATATATATATATATATATATATATATATATATATATATATATATATATATATATTAATTCAACAAAATATGAATAGCAAAAATAATTTGGCAAAATTTTAAATAAAATATTAAATAATTTAGGGAGAATATATTTGTCTAATTTTTTTTTTCTTTTCTTTTTTTCTTTATCTTTTCTGAGAGTTACTTAAATATTATTGGACCCAAAGTTATTTTTTATTACTATAATTTAAATGGTAAATGCGTACCCGTGGGTACCCGGATATTCGTGGTAATGGTTCTGATATTTCCATTAACTTTGTAAATGGGTTTGGTACGGTCATGGTTTGAGCTATATTAAATGGTAATGGTCATGGTATTGCACTTTTTCGAGGATACCCGCTCCGCTGCCATCCCAAACAAGAACTGTTGATATTTGATTAACTATCTCCACCGTGTTTTCAATCCTGTTTTGATCCATCCGTATACTTGCTCCATGTGTTAATGTATGTCCATCTAACGAATAAAATATAATATTCATTCGTGTTTTAACATATTTTTAAAGTCAAACTTTTTTTCCAGCATGTGTTTGCAGTACGGTGGATTTTAAATCGAAATGGTATAACAGCAAGTTAACTATATAGAGAAATAATTATTGAGCCGTTTATGGAGAACGTACTTTTATGTCAAATTCATAATTTTATCATATTCATCAGTAATCATATAGGTGTTAGTTTTATTTTTATTTATGGCCCACTAACCTTTTAAATTTAATTTATTAATTGTGGGTAATTCAATTATGGAATTAATGTTGATTTGTGGTAATTGATTTGTAAGGTATGATGGATGGGATTTGTCTTCTGCTGTTACAAAAGAATCGTGGCCATCTTCTCTCGAAAATAGCAAAGACGACCATTTTGCTGGAAAAATGCGAAAATGAGTTTAACCAAAATTCTATTAGTTTCCCAGTATTAGAAACAACCCAACTGGCACAATCGTCATCAGATGTTTATATGAATTCATATGAAATTTCTAAAATTTTCCTAAAATAGCCACATTTAATTTCTATGAGTCGAGACGAAGTCGGATCACCGAAATCTGACGCGATTTATGAGCAAAGCTCATGATTTATGTTCGTCGGACCGTTTTATTGGGGAAAGGGTTGTTAACGTGCTATTAATACTCGAAAAAACCTAATGAACAGGGATAACGACCATTTTGCAGAAAAAGGGGAAAATGAGTTAAAACCTAATTCTAATATATCTCGAAATTTTAGAAGTAACACAACAGACGGAATCTACATCTTATGTTTCTATGAATTGATATGAATTTTCTAAGAATTTCCTAAAGTAGTACAAATTGATTTTTGGGCGTAGAGAAGGCCTCGGATCATCGAAATCTTACGCGATTCATGAGCGACGACCATGAGTTTCATTAGTCGGGCCGTTTGATTGGGATAGTGTTGTTAACGTGCAATTAAAACTAAAAAAAACCTTAATAAGTTGGGAAAAACGACAATTTTGCTGGAAAAATGCGAAAATGAGTTGAACCAAAATCATAACAGATATCGCAGTATAAGAACCAACCCAACTAACACAGTCATCATCATATGCTTATACGAATTGATATGAAATTTCTAAAAAACCTTATAAACCGGGATAATGGCCATTTTGTAGAAAAAATGCGAAAATTAGTTAAAACCTAATTCTAATGTATCTCGGAGAAGTAACACAAATGATGGTATCCTCATCTGAAGTTTCTATGAATTGATATGAATTTTCTACCTGAAATAGTAAAATTTGATATTTGTGCGTCGAAAAGACGTCGGATCACCGAAATATTACACGATACATGGGCTACGGTCATGGGTTTTGTTGGTCGGGTCGTTTGATTGGGATAGGGTTGTTCACGTGTAAACCTAACAAACGTTAATTAGTTAGGAAAAACAACCATTTTGCTTGAAAAATGCGAAAATGAGTTGAACTAAAATTCTATTACATTTCGCAATATTAGAAACAACCCAACCGAGAGAATCATCATCGGATGTATATATGAATTGATATGAATTTTCTAAAAGTTTCCTAAAATAGCAAAATTTGATTTATATGAGCCGAAATTAAGTCGGATCACCGAAATCTGACGCGATTCATGAGCATAGCTCATGAGTTTTGTTCGCCGAGCCGTTTTGCTTGGGAAATGATTGTGAACTTGCTATTAATACTAAAAAAACCCTAATAAATCAGCTTAACGGCCATTTTGTAGAAAAATGCGAAAATGAGTTAAAACCTAAGTTTATTGTATCTCGGACTTTTAGAAGTAACACAACAGACGGAATATACATCTTATGTTTCTATGCATTGATATGAATTTTCTAAGAATTTCTTAAAATAGTAAAATTTGATTTTTGTGAGTAGAAAAGGCGTCAGATCACCGAAATCTTACGCGGTTTTTGAGCTACAGTCATGAGTTTCGTTGGTCAGGCCATTTGCTTGGGATAGGGTTGTTAAGTAGCAATGGTAACTAAAAAAACCTTAATAATTTAGCAAAAACGACCATTTTGCTGGAAAAATGTGAAAATGAGTTGAACCATAATTCTATTAGATTTCGCATTATTAGAAAAACAACCCAAGTGACATAATGATCAACATATGTTTAATAGAATTGATATGGATTTTCAATTTTTTTCCTAAAATAGCCAAATTTCATTTATATGAGTCGAAATGAAGTCCGATCACCGAAATCTGACGCGATTCATGAGCGGAGCTCATGGGTTTTGTTCGTCGAGCCATTTTACTGGGATATGGTTATTAACGTGCTATTAACACTCAAAAAAACCTTAATAAATCAGGATAACGGCCATTTTACAGAAAAATGAGAAAATGAGTGAAAACATAATTCAAATGTATCTCAGAATTTTAGAAGTAACAAAAACTGACGGAATCCTCATCTGAAGTTTCTATGAATTGATATGAATTTTCTAAAAAAAAATCCTAAAATTGTAAAATTTGATTTTTGTGAGTAGAAAAGGTGTCGGATCACCGAAATTTTACACGA
Organism: Erythranthe guttata; assembly: GCF_056151865.1. Classification (NCBI taxonomy): domain Eukaryota; kingdom Viridiplantae; phylum Streptophyta; class Magnoliopsida; order Lamiales; family Phrymaceae; genus Erythranthe; species Erythranthe guttata. The sequence goes on from NC_142533.1 coordinate 11,512,209, forward strand.
TTCATGAGCTACGGTCATGAGTTTCGTTGGTCGGATCGTTTGCTTGGGATAGGGTTGTTAACGTGCAATTAAAATAAAACAATAAAAAAAAAAATAAAAAAAAAAAATAAACTTAATAAGTTAGAAAAAACGACCATTTTGCTGGAAAAATGCGAAAATGAGTTGAACCAAAATTCTATTAGATTTCGCAGTATAAGAAAAAACCCAACAAGCACAAACATCATCAGATGTTTATATGAATTGATATGAAATTTCTAAAACTTTCCTAAAATAGCAACATTTGATTTCTATGAGTCGAAACGAAGTCGGATCACCGAAATATGACGCGATTCATCAGCAATGCTCATGATTTATGTTCGTCGGGCCGTTTTGCTGGGGAAAGGGCTGTTAACGTGCTATTCATACTCGAAAATACCTAATAAACCAGGATAACAACCGTTTCGCAGAAAAATGCGAAAATGAGTTAAAACATAATTCTAATATATCTCAAAATTTTAGAAGTAACACAACAGACGGAATCCTGATATCATGTTTTTATGAATATATATGATTTTTCTAAGAATTTCCTAAAATAAGTAAAATTTGTTTTTTTATGAGATGAAAATACGCCGGATCACTGAAATCTTACGCAGTTATGAGCTACGATCATGAGTTTTGTTGGTCGGGCCGTTTGCTTGGGATAGGGTTGTTAACGTGCTATTAATACTAAAAAAAACCTAATAAACCGGGATAACGTCCATTTAGAAGATAAATGCGAAAATGAATTAAAACCTAATTCCAATACATCTCGGAATTTTTAAAGTAATACAACTGTTGGAATCCTCATCTCATGTATCTATGAATTGATATGAGTTTTCTAAGAATTTCCTAGAACAATAAAATTTGAGTTTTGTGAGTCGTAAAGACGTCTGATCACTGAAATCTTACGCGATTCATGACCTATGGTCATGAGTTTTGTTGGTCGGGCTGTTTGCTTGGGATAGGGTTGTTAACGTGCAATTAAAACTAAACAAACATTAATTAGTTGGGAAAAACGACAATTTTGCTTGAAAAATGCAAAAATGAGTTGAACTAAAATTTTATTAGATTTCGCAATATTATAAACCACTCAATTGAGAGAATCATCATCGGATATCTATATGAATCGATATGATTTTTCTAAAATTTTCCTAAAATAGCAAAATTTGACCAAAATTTAACGCGATTCGTGAGCATAGCTCATGAGTTTTGATTGTCCGGCCGTTTCGCTTAGGAAAGGGTTGTTAAAGTGCTATTAATACTCAAAAAAACCTAATAAATTGAGATAACAACTTTTTTGCAGAAAAAAAAAATGCGAAAATGAGTTAAAACCTAATTCTAATGTATCTCGGAATTTTAGAAGTAACACAAATGACGGAATCCTCATCTGAAGTTTCTATGAACTGATTTGAATTTCATAAAATAGTAAAATTTGATATTTGTGAGTCGAAAGGCCGTCAGATCACCGAAATCTTACTCGATTCATGAGCAAAGCTCATGAGTTTTGTTCTTTGGGCCACTTTGCTTGGGAAAGGGTTGTTAATGTGCTATTAATACTCAAAAAACCCTATTAAATCGGGATAACGACTTTTTTACAGAAAAATACGAAAATGAGTTAAAACCTAATTCTATTTTATCTCAGACTTTTAGAAGTAACACGACAGACGGAATCTACATCTTATGTTTCTATGAATTGATATGGATTTTCTAAGAATTTCCTAAAATAGTAAAATTTGATTTTTGTGAGTAGAAAAGGCGTCGGATCACCGAAATCTTACACGATTCATGAGCTACGGTCATGAGTTTCGTTGGTCGGGCCGTTTGCTTGGAATAGGGTTGTTAACGTGCAATTAAAACTAAAAAAACCTTAATAAGTTGGGAAAAACGATAATTTTGCTGGATAAATGCGAAACTGAGTTGAACCAAAATTCTATTAGATTTCGTAGTATAAGAAGCAACCCAACTGACACAATCATCATCATATGTTTATATGAATTGATATGAAATTTCTAAAACATTTCTAAAATTGCAACATTTGATTTCTATGAGTCGAAACGAAGTCGGATCACCAAAATGTGACGCGATTCATGAGCCTAACTCATGAGTTTTGTTCGTCTGGCCGTTTTGCTTGGGATATGGTTGTTAACGTGCTATTAATAATCAAAAAACCCTAATAAACCTGGATAACGGCCATTTTGCAAAAAAATGCGAAAATGAGCTAAAACCTAATTCTAAAGTATCTCGGAATTTTAGAAGTAACACAACTGACGGAATCCTTATCTGATGTTTCTATGAATTGATATGAATTTTCCAAGAATTTCCTAAAATAGTAAAATTTGATTTTTGTGAGTTGCAAAGACGTCGGATCACCGAAATCTTACGCGATTCATGAGCTACGGTCATGAGTTTTGTTGCTCGGGCCATTTGCTTGGGATAGAGTTGTTAACGTGCATTTAAAACTAAACAAACCTTAATAAGCTAGGAAAACCAACCATTTTGCTGGAAAAATGCGTAAATGAGTTGAACCAAAATTGTTATAGATTTCGCAATATTAGAAAAAACCCACTTGGTAGAATCATCATCAGATGTTTATATGAATTTTCTAAAAGTTTCCTAGAATAGCAAAATTTATTTGTACGTCGGGCCATTTTGCTTGGAATAGAGTTGTTAATATGTTTATCATTGTATAACATATGCAGGTCAATTGCATTGTATTGGATTTGTTGCATGCGTTTAGGGCAGTAGGTGTCAAACAAAATAAGTGATTGTTTGGATCAAATTCAAGATTTTAACGCTCATATGTTATAATGGTTGTACAAGTTTGGGACCAACGATATTCGTTCTTATTGTGGGGATTAAAACCTTCGATGTTTAGTTTTTTTCATTTATTTCGGCTTATTTCATCACTTACACCAACAAATTAGTTTTCTATTTTTTTTTAATATTTTCTACTTCTTTGTATTACATATCAACAATTGATCTTACTATTTCGAGAACCTTTTTATTATTCAATATTTGTTTTACGGTGATTACCCCGTGCATCGCACGGGTGTAGTACTAGTCTTATATAATTTACGGTTGATTATTAATAATACACTTTCTTCTTAAATCTCTCTCCATTATTTTTCGTTCATTCGTTTATCATCACATGCCCTAAAACCGGCGTTAAGTGAGCTCTCTGACTGTTGAGTGAATTGAGTTCGAAGGAATATCTTGAGGGTGTACATCTTGCACCATCAACGATAATACTCATCTAAGTTCTATGTATAAACTATCTATGTATTGTGAAGTGCATCTATTCATGTAGGTTTAAATTATCACTCTAAGCTTTTTGTGTGTTATGTATATTAATGTATTGTTTAATCCTCTCTCACACCTCTTTCTAAGCTGTTGAATGCATCTATTCATCATCTATTCATGTATTGTTAAAGTCCTATGTCTAAGCTCCCTGTCTAAGTTATCTATGTATTGTTGAATGCATGTTTATATATTGTTAAGTTCTTAATTAATCTAAACTCCGTATGATGAATGCATGTTCATATATTGTTAAGTTCTTAATCTAAACTCCGTATGCTGAATGCATGTTCATATATTGTTAAGTTCTTAATCTAAACTCCCCCGTTGAAGCTCTCTATGTACTCTTGAGTGTATATGCCCACTTATTGTTAAGTCATCAGACTAAGTTCTCGTGTCTAAGTTGCCTGTATAAGTTGTTCGGTGCCTGAAAAGTAAAATTGTTTCTTCAACTCATCATTTATTATGTTTACACAATTGAATAATTTTAAGAAAATCAAAAAATTCTGGACATGACCGATACAAAATATTTGTTAGGGACATCAAGCTAATAATCCCATAAAATAAAAATGGGGGAAATGGAAAAAGAAAATGGTTTTTAGTGAGAATTTTGGGCATAAGATTAATTTGGATAAACGAGTATAACATGAAATAAAGTATGGTTAATTGAGTCTAGGGTGGAAATCGGACGGAATATGGTTTTGCAGAATTTTTTTAATTTTTTTCAGAAGTAAAAAAAATAGATTTCAATTTCCGTTCCAGAAAAATTGGAATGCAAAAATTCATTCCGCAAAAATATTATTTATTCTCTTGTTTTGTGGAGCCTATCTTTTTAACATTAAAAGCCCTTAATTATAGTTAGCAGAAATTTGTTTCATGTCCTCTTCTTAGAATTAGTTTTATATGTTGTAATTATTATACACTATATATTATTACAAAATATAATATTATTTGTTAATTTTAATATAGTAGTTCATTAAAAAAAATGGATTATCTTACACAAGAAAGAATTTAATACTATTTTTATTTTAATAAAAATTGTCATAAGAACAAACATGTAACATTGAGTAGAACAATTTTTGTAGGGGAGAGAGAAAAAAAAGCGGTCGGCGGTCAAACCTAAAGGCTGGTCAAATATTGGTGGCAAAAATTAATATTTTATTATTATTATTAATTTTATTTTTTACAATTCAAATAAGACTTGGGATTTTAATAAAATTATGAGTTTATGCTTTATTTTGTTTATGTTTAACTATTATTGTTAAAAAAATCTAATAATATATGCTTGGAATGTTCAAGAATAAACTTAAATTCAAAAAAAAAATTGCACTTTTATTTATATTTTATAAGGATTTTTATTGTATTATGATCCTATTATTATTAAACTTTTATTATGTTATTACGTTATACATGATGGAGATATAACTATGTTTAAATCTCTTTTTATATATATTTTGAGTATTTATAAATAATATATAAAAGTATATTATATTAAATTTTAAAAAATTAACGAGTAAAAGAGTTGAAGAGAGTTAATTCTCTGGTAACTACAAATAAGAGCTTTTAATGTGAAAAAAATGGGCTCCTCAAAAAAAGGATAATAGTTAATATTTTATCCATGTGGCATTCACACAGTGGAATCCGTTTTTATGATAAAATCGGATGGTCCGGTCCCAATGCTATCCCGTAATCATTGGGATTAAATTGGAATCGGACCATCCGATTTCCATCACAAAAACGGATTAAACTCTGTAAATGCCATGTGGATAAAAAATATTAATTATTCTCTTGTTTTGTGGAGTCCATCTTTTTAACATTAAAAGCTCTTGAATGTAGTTAGCAGAAATTTGTTTCAAGTCCTTTTTTTAAGATTAGTTTTATATTTTGTAATTATAATACACTATATTACTACAGAATATAATATTATTTTTAAAATTTAATATAGTAGTTCATTAAAAAAATCAGAGATTGTTTTAGACTAGAAAGAATTTAATACTATTTATTATTTTAATAGAAATTGTCATAAGAACAAAACATGTAACAGTGAATAGAACAACCTCTTTAGGGGAGAAGAATTTAAGAAGGGGTCGAGACGGTCAAACCTGAAGGCGGGTCAAACTTTGATGGCAAAAATCAGTATTTTTTTTTATTATTATTAAGTTTCATTATATGAGTTTATGCTTTATTTTGTTTATGTTAACCATTATTGTTAAAGATTCTAATGGTATATGCTTGGAATGTTCAAGAATAAATTTAAATTCAAAAAAAGTGTTTTTTTATTTATATTTTATAAGGATTTTTATTGTATTATGATCTTATTATTTTTAAACTTTTATTATGTTATTATGAAATGTACATGATGGAGATATAATTATATTTAAATATATTTTTATATATGTTTTGAGTATTTATAAATAATATCTAGAAGTATATTATATTAGATTAAAAAAATTAATGAGTAAAAGAGTTGAAGAGAGTTATGTGGTGATGCTGCTCCAAAATGTTGGGTCAGCCCAATGGTCTTGAAGCCCACAGGTCTCCTAAGTCCGGGAATCTTCAAGCCCAATATCGGGAATGCCGAGAGTCCTTGCCACGCTTCCGAGGTAGTCGAAGGGATCGCTCCACTCGTTAACCTACAAAACAGTTGAAAACACTAGGTGACACGCGGGGGGTGGTCCTCCGACGCTCAAGTCAGAAAACTATCACAATATAAGCAAATAATATTAATTAATTGCCTAAATAGTGCTCACCTTGTTATGTAATTGATAACACATATTTATAGGTGGAGTTTGGTATGGTTTTCTTGTAGAAAACCAATGTGGGACAAAAACCTTAGATTTCTTCCCATAGCTTCTTATGAGGTTCTTAATTAAGTGCCTTTGTGTTGGGTTTTTCCTTTGAATGAGCCTCATGGGCTTTTTGGGTTAAAGCCCAATTAGACACATCATTAAGCCCCCCACTCCCAGGTTGAGCCACGGGCCCGTGGGTCTGGCTGGGAGTAATTAGGAATAGTCGCTCGAAGACGAAATAATTTTCTTTTTTTCCTTGAGTTTCAAGGTCGCAGGAAATTTTGAAGTCGGCTACAGGGATCTTACAGAGGCGGGCGCTGCAGTTAGGTGATGATAATTTTTGAAGGGAGGCCCATTTGTTGTACGGCGGCGATCAGTCGCCAAAATTATTGGAGGAAGTTGTGATATCCCTTGGCTTTGTTGCCTAGTGAGAATCGCGCATTTCCTAAAGAATGAGTTATGTTTCAACTTATCATGTGAGACGGTATCCCTTGGCTATATAGCCTAATGGGGAGTCCGTCTCTCGTAAAGAATGAGCTTTACTTTATCTTTTTAGCGGGGCGAAATCCCTTGGCTTTATTGCCTAGTGGGAAGCACGCATTTTGTAAAGAATGAGTTCTGCTTTATCTTTTTCGGTGAGACGGTATCCCTTGGCTATCGCCTAGTGGGAAGCTCGGCTCTCGTAAAGAATAAGTCTTTATTTTAACTTTTTAGGTAACACGGTATCCCTTGGCTTTAACGCCTAGTGGGAAGTCCGTATTTTTGTAAAAAATGAATTATGCTTCATCTTTTTTGATGAGACGGTATCCCTTGGCTATATCGCCTAGTGGGAAGTCCGTATTTTTGCACTTGGTGGTTGATCAGACCCTCAAGTTTTTTATGCAGGAAGTCTGCCCGTTTACCTAAGTTTTTTGAGGCGGGTAAGACTTCCCTAAGCTTTAGTTGCTCTATTTTTTGGAGTTTTGGGGAGCGAGAAACCAAGGTTCGGGTTGGCCAGTCCCTTTGTGATTCTTGATATCTTCCCCTTTAGCTATTTTTTGAGTCAATTGATTTTTTTTTTAAATCGATTGTAGATGCCTCGAACGAGAATGAGTAGAGAAGATAAATGGTTGATGTAGAAATTACGGTGGCGGTATCCCACCGACTAAAATAGTTTATTAAGAATCATGCTGGCGGTATGCCTTGAAAATATTGTGCGGGGCGGTATGCCGCCGACTTATTGCTGAAAATAAATTACATGGGGCCCGCGTGGGGCAATAGGAAATACTAAGTAAAGTATTTTTTTCAGGATTGTGATTGTTCTAGGAATTCTCTCAAGTGCCCGTTGTGGACAAGTCTTCCGAGCGCTCGCATAAGCTGAAAACACTCCTCAGTAGTGTGACCCCGATCTCTGTGGTATTCACAGTAATCATCCAAATTTTGTTGTTCTGGATTCTCCTTCATCCATCTCGGTGGTTGTAGAATTCATTTATGTTCTATGATGATCATTATGTCAACAAGCTTATCCTTGAGAGGTGAGAACTTCTCGAAGGTGCGATTTTTGGCGGGACGCCTTTCTTCTTTTCTATTATAGTTGTGGATTCCCTCATGGCACTTTTGCTTAAGGAGTACCCTCATTTCTGCAGTCTCCTCAGTCTGAATGTACTTCTCAGTGCGATTCAGGATCTCCTCTAGGGTCATAGGGGGTCGGCCTGCGATGTACTCTTGAAAACGAACATGCTTAAAATTGTATTGCAGTATGCCGGTTAACATTTCGTGATTAAGGAACGGAACTTCATGTACTGCTTTGACAAGTCGTTGCAGGTAATTCACGAGCGACTCTTCGTCCCGCTGTATGACCTTGAAGGGATACGACCAATTTTGGCGTATTTCTTGCTTATAGAGTATTGGTGATGAAAAATCGTCGCTAGTTGGTCCAGATTGTCTATGGAGGATCCGGGCAAGCCGTTGAACCAAATTTATACCTGATCAGCTTGGTGGTCCGAAACATCTTGCAGTGAGCTGCGTTACTAAGACCGTAGAGGTCAATCTTGGCGTAAAAATTATTCAAGTGATCTCGGGGATCCCCAATTTTGTCGAATTGGGAGATATTGGGATCCTGAATCCGAGAAGCAACACTTCTTCCATAATAGCATGAACAAATGGGTATTTTGAATGGACAATGCCCCAAAGTGAGCGGCCGTCGACCTCGAGACTTCTCGTCGAGGACTCCTTGAGTTGCAGTCGTCGGAGCCTGCTCGATGCCTTTTTGTCTCCTGGTGTCGGGAAGCTCTACTTCCGAGTTAGTTTCGAGGGGAGTTTTAGTGGGGGTGCGCATGTTCGCGGTGTCCCCCGCCTCGAGGCCTTTGACGATAGTCATACGACCGGGAATAACCGCTTCTCGTCCGACGGCTTTGCGTCGCTTTCCCTTTAAGGGGCTCAGGCTCTTTGCTTTGGTGGACGCTGTGATTAGCGACGATTTTCCCTTCGAGGCACGCGATGTGAGGATGTGCTACGCTGAGGCGAGTGGCGGTGAACGCGCCTTCTGAGGATGTGCTATACGCTGAGGCGAGTGGTGGTGAGCGTATCTTCAAGGCGCGCGGTCTGAGGATGTGCTACGCTGAGGCGAGTGGTGGTGAGCGTATCTTCGAGGCGCGCGGTCTGAGGATGTGCTACGCTGAGGCGGGTGGTGGTGAGCGTTTCTTCGAGGAGCCTGTTCGGAGGAATAACTTTGGCCGTTGAGCGATACTCTTTACTCTGAGACATGGAGCTCGAAGATTGGCGGAGTGGTACGGACATGCACGAAATTCGTAGGATCGCTTCCCATATGAATAGTTCCTTCAAAGTCAGTTGTGTTTTGAGCATTGATATACTGAGCTACAATGTCCGCTGCTGCCCAAGCTGCTACTTTGGCCACCGTCTTCTCCATTAAGGCTTGTAATTCCTCTGCAATCATCTAGATGACCGACACTGAAGATCCTGCAAGGTTGGCCGCTCCAATTGTTCTCTTCCTTCGAGGTGGTTCTATGACTCATGCGCTACCTTAAAGCGGTTGTTTGAGATTTCCTTGACCACCTTCATTGGTTGCTCCCGTAGATATTTTTCTTCGAGGCAGCTCTGAGACTCCACCGCTACCTTGAAGCGATTAGTTGAGATCGCCTTGACCCTCTTCGTTGGCCGCTCCCGTAGTTATTTTGCTTCGAGGCGGCTCTTCCTTCGAGGCAGCTCTGAGACTCCACCGCTACCTTGAAGCGAGTGGTCGGGATCGCCTAGGTCCTCTTCGTTGGCCGCTCCCGTAGTTCTTTTGCATCGAGGTAGCTCTGAAACTCCACCGCTACTTTGAAGCGAGTGGTTGGGATCGCCTTGATCCTCTTCGTTGTCCGTTCCCGTAGTTCTTTTGCTTCGAGGCGTCTCTTCCTTCGAGGCAGCTCTGAGGCTCCACCGCTACCTTGAAGCGAGCGGTTGGGATCGCCTTGATCCTCTTCGTTGGCCTCTCTCGTAGTTTTTTTGGTTCGAGGCAGCTCTAAGACTCTACCGCTCTTCGAGGCAGCTCTGAGACTCCGTCGCTTCCTCGAGGCGGCTCTAAGACTCTTCCGCTACCTTGAGGCGGCTCTGAGACTCCGTCGCTTCATCGAGGCGGCTCTGATACTCAGTCGCTTCCTCAAGGAAGCTGGTTGAGATCGCCTTGACCTCTTTGTTGGCCACTCTCGTAGTTCTTTTGCTTCGAGGCGGCTCTAAGACTCTACCGCTCCTCGGGGCTGCTCTGAGACTCCGTCGCTTCTTCGAGGCGGCTCTAAGACTCTTCCGCTCTTCGAGGCGGCTCTGAGACTCCGTCGCTTCCTCGAGGCGGCTCTAAGACTCTTCCGCTCCTCGGGGCGGCTCTGAGACTCCGTTGCTTCCTCGAAGCGGCTCAAAGACTCTTCCACTCTTCGAGGCGACTCTAAGACTCCGTCGCTTCCTCGAGGCGGCTCTAAGACTCTTCCGCTACCTTGAGGCGAGTGGTTGGGATCGCCTTGATCCTCTTCGTCATGACACGTGATCTAGTTTGCCTTCCCACATACGGCGCCAAAATGATGCTGCTCCAAAATGTTGGGTCAGCCCAATGGTCTTGAAGCCCACAGGTCTCCTAAGTCCGGGAATCTTCAAGCCCAATATCGGGAATGCCGAGAGTCCTTGCCACGCGTCCGAGGTAGTCGAAGGGATCGCTCCACTCGTTAATCTACAAAACAGTTGAAAACACTATGTGACACGCGGGGGGTGGCCCGGCGATTGTCCTCCGACGCTCAAGTCAGAAAACTATCACAATATAAGCAAATAATATTAATTAATTGCCTAAATAGTGCTCACCTTGTTATGTGATTGATAACACATATTTATAGGTGGAGTTTGGTATGGTTTTCTTGTAGAAAACCAATGTGGGACAAAAACCTTAGATTTCTTCCCATAGCTTCTTATGAGGTTCTTAATTAAGTGCCTTTGTGTTGGGTTTTTCCTTTGAATAAGCCTCATGGACTTTTTGGGTTAAAGCCCAATTAGACACATCATGTGGTGTTTGCAAAAGCTTTTTGAAAGTGATTATGAGCTTTTTTCTTCTTCTCATAATCTGTTTTTAGGTGTTTGCAAAATTAACTTTTGTTTTTGTTTCTCTTAAAATACTATTTTTAGCTATTTTATTAAAAGCATCCATAATCCTGTTTTTTCTATTTAAATTTATTTTCTAAAATATTTGCAAACACCCCCAACGTTTAGAAATAAGCACTTAAAACCAACTTAATTCACAATCAGTAACTTCTGCTTTTAAATAAGCTTTTGCAAACACCACCTTAACTCTGTCTCTACTAATTACGATTAAGAGCTTTTAATGTGAAAAAATGGGCTAAAAAAAAGAGAATAATTAATATTTTTATCCACGTGGCATTCACTCACTGGAATCCGTTTTTATGATAAAACAGGATGATCCGGTCCCAATGCTATCCCTTAATCATTTGTCTGATGTTATATGACTATGAGCGGATATAAGTATTTGAACACATTTCCAATACGTTTAGCTCTCATGTGTCTAGCCCGCATTGGTGTAGCTCAACTGGTTCCGGGGTGGTAATTTAGTACAAGGTCTTAGGATCGAATTCTGACAGCCGCAGTGTGGGAATTTCAACTCCAGTGATGGTTGGTTCCATGTGGGCATCAAGTCCGGGTCCGCTACCCTAACGGGCCGTTGAATTACCATGATTTACAATCCTCCATAAAATACTCGTCGGGCCAAGGGATGAAGCTCTCAGGATGAGGGATTTCACTTTTGGTACAAGCTCTCCTATATCTATTCTAATTGTTGAAGGATTGGTCGTTTATAAATACTGAAATGCTAATTGTAGCGGGACTTTTACTGAAATTGGCTTATTTGCAGCGATACCTTTTCATTTCAACTTTTCCAACTTTTTGGAAAACTGAAAACGCTCTCAACTAAAAAAAGTCGAGAATTAACATTTTCGTGTTTTTTTGATGAATCGACTGCCCGACGACAACATATAACACTATGGCCGATTCTGACGAGTTTTACGAGGTAAATCGAAGAAAGTTGCGGTTTTTTTTTTTGTTTTTCGTCGGGTAACCGTGCTGTGTAGCACGAGAATCCCAAAAATTAGGGATTCCCGTGCTGTACAGCACGGGAGAAAAAAAAAAAAAAAAAAAACCAAATATAGGTCCCGTCTTGGGGAGCACGGGAATATCGTGCTCCCGTGCCTTAGAGGACGGGAGTTTGAGTTTCCCGTGTCCTGGCGGACGGGAGTAGGGCACCACCGTGCCTTCCGGCACGGGAGCACTGAACCACCGTGCCCGCCGGCACGGGAATCCGTAAAAAATAAATTTTTGTTTTTTTTTAATATTGTTATTTATATACTAATTATTACTTGTTATATCTTAATAGGGTACTGAAGGTGATTTTGACGATGAGTTTACAACTAATCGTGACAAAGCGTACAACGAGTACGAGGATCCCGACATGTGTTACGATGTTCCTCAAGACACACCAACAACTTCTGAGGATCACAGTCAACATTTCAATGTAGGTGTTGAGTTTGAAACTGGGAAAGAATTAGTGGAATGGGCAAAAAAAATGGCTGCTACTCATGGTCATCGATTGATAGTAACTTCAAGCAAGAAAAACGTGTATGTAGTAATTAGATGTCATTTGTCTGGGGAGGGACGTGAAAAACGAACCGTAGGTGCGATACCACGGAATGTGGGAACAAAAAAATGTGGATGTCCTTTTCGTATATACTGTAGCAAAAATGCAAACGATGGACTATGGCGAATGAATTTAAAAAGTGGCACTCACACTCATCCGATACTACCGTATCCTACTGGACAAGGACCGGATAGTCGTTTGACACCAGAAGAATACGAGGTAGTGAAATTACTTAGAAGGAGCCACGTGAAGCCGGCATTAATTATGGATCGATTGAGAAAGGATAATCCACAGACATCAACGAGTGTGAAACATGTCTACAACCAACTTGAGAAGATGAAAAAAGAGAATATGGCGGGGAAGACTGTGATACAACACGTGATGTCGAACCTTCAAGAATCTGGATATGAATATTGGTATCGAAGTAATGAAGGTGATGATACACTTACTGATTTGATGTTCGCTGCTCCTATTTCGTTGAAACTTTTGCGGTTATTCTCTCACGTCATATTGATGGACTGCACTTACAAAACCAATAGGTATGTTGTTAATTAGTATTTATTATTGTGCTATTTTACATTGATTGATTCCATTTGATATTTATGTATTTACGTAGGTATGAGATGCCACTTTTGGAAATAATTGGAATCACTCCTGTTGGTATGAATTTTACAATTGTTGTTGCTTTCATGTCACATGAAGATGCAAACACATACAAATGGGTTTTGCGTTGTTTGAAATGTGCATTGGGGGGGCTGGTACCTAATGTGATATTGACGGATCGTGAATTGGGACTTATCAAAGCAATGCCCGTAATATTTCCAGATTCCGCTCATTTCTTGTGTTTGTTTCACATCAATAGAAACGTGGAAAAAAATGCATCGAGATTTATTGGTAGTACTAAACACGGGCTTATATTTCGGCGCATACATTGGGCAAAATTAGTGGAATCAAAAACAGAAGAAGATTACAATGATAATTACGAGGAAATGGTTAGACGCTATGGTTGTTACCCCAAATTGATATCATACCTTAACGATACTTGGCTAATTTACAAGCACAAATTCGTCAAAGCATGGACTAATAAGATTTTGCATTTTGGGAACACGTCGACATCTAGGTATGTTGGGTTTCATTATCGTCTTGTATTTTATATTATATTGTGGGCGCTTTTATTTATTAGTTGTTATTTTAATGGCTATTAACAGGGTGGAAAGTGCTCATAAATCGTCGAAGGGTTGGATTAATGCTTCTACCGGTGGTGTGAACACCATTCAATATCAGCTCAACTCCGGGGTTGAGTATCAACTAACCAAGATCAAGGGTGAGTTTTCAAAATGCAGTTCAATCCGGTTGCACTCATCATCGTATCCGGTATTTCAGGGTTTGATATGCAAAGTCACACATAAAGCATTAAATTTGCTTGATGATGAGCTCAAAAAACCGGGGTTTCAAGACCCATCTCTTTGTGATCACGTTTTGTGGGATAGTCATGCACTTCCTTGTGCATGCCGAATTGCGTTGAAAATCCAGCAACGTGATACATTTATATCTATGGATCTACATCCATTTTGGAGTACCATGCACGTTGAAGAACCAGAAATACCCGAAGCACAGATGGATCGTGAAACAAATATGAGAGACCGAATAATCAGACTAGCCACGGAAGTGTTAGAAAAAAGATTATATGACTCAAAAGATGACTGTTGATTACATGAATAGCACTATTCATCCAGACACCACCCACTTGGCAGAGCCTGCATATGTTATACCGAAAGGAAGGCCAAAGGATAAACCGACGAAGAGAGATAAATCCGGTTGGGAGTTCCCACCATTCCAGCGGAAGCCGTCTACTGGTGAAGAAAAGGGTAAATCGTCTGCAGGTTCTAAGGGTCGAAAAAGTACTTCTACCGGAACCCCACCATCGAAAGTAACCGATCCCGGTTCTGGTCGTGGACGGGGGCGGGGTCGAGGGAGTGGTAGATCAAGTGATGAATCCACTGCCAATCAGAATCGTACACCGATGCCTCGAAAGGAACCGGGCGATGAGCTCAATTTCAGATCTTACATCCCAGGTTTTGTGGCAGGATCTATTGTGTCGTATGTTAATGTTATAGCAGATGGAAGTTGTGGGTACAGATGTGTTGCAGAAGCAGTGTTCCGAGATCAGAACAGATGGAGTCGTGTAAGGAGAGATTTGATTGCCGATATGTACGAGCATTTTGGTACGTACGCATCGCGAAATGGTCAAGATGAAGTCATCCGATGGATAGAAAAATGCGATTGGCAAGAAGGACCGTGCAGTCGGGACAAATGGATGTCATTTCTGGATATGGGAATGTCGATAGCGACTAAATACAATGCGGCTTTGGTCTTATACGCCATTGGCGGAAATATAACCTACTTACCTCTAGTTGGTCCAGGTGAATTATCCCATATGATCCATATGGTGTTGTTAGGAGACCATTTTGTCCTTATCCAGTTACCGGTTAATTGTCCTCTACCACCTATCACTCCACAGTGGCGACATGTTAGAGCCGCAAATCTTGCCCACTTGTCGGAAATGTTCGAAGAACGCCTATACATGTGGCGTCGTTTATGTAGGTTGGGATAGGCATTTTATTTTAGTTGGTATGTATTTGGACCTTGTATTATTTTATTTTAGTTTGTATGTTTGGACCTTGTATTATTTTATTTTAGTTCGTATGTTTGGACCTTGTATTATATTATAGTATGTTGGTTGGAATGTATTTGAAATTAAACCCAAAACAAAAATAACATAAATAAAATAGTCAAACAAAAATAACATAAATGTCAAACAAATACAAAACATAGTCAAATGTTAGAAAAAACAAATAAATGTCAAACAAATACAAAACATACCCAAATGTCAGAAAAAACAACTAAATGTCAAACAAAAGCCGTCTACTGTCTACCCCTAGACCTCCTCGAAGTGCCACTCGTCCCACCCGGTCGCCGACGCGGTGGTGGCATCTCCATAAAGTCGTCGTCGTCGGAATCTCCAGTGGGGGATAAACCTAGAAAACGTGCATGTGGCTCCACACGAGGCTGTAACTGGACACGTAGATGCTGGGGTATCTCGTGCATGTGCGGATGGATGATACGCACAATGTCATAAAAGTCCGGCTGAATAGGAGGGGGGCGTACGACTGGCGGTGGTCCTTCTGGCGCTGGATCCCGGTTGATCACGTACTGATGAGTACGAGGAACGTACCACTCCATGTACCGAGTGGCAGTCTCAGACGGCGGCCAGGCTAAAGTCCTACTAGCCAAGCCCAACTGTCGGTATAAATGAGCCAATACAGCTGCACCCCAAGCATACTCGCCGACGTGCTCGAGATCGGAAGAATATCTCATCCACGTTGGCTTGAACCTGTCTACACTCCGGTCGGGGAACAAAGCCATACCGATCAAAAACGTCAAATATCCTACCACCTTCTGCCGACAAGTTCGGGACCGACTACGCACACGCTCCACAAACTCCGACCATTTTATCCCACTATTGCCGAGCTTGGCATGCGCCTCGACCATGTCCAAATCAAGAACCTCAGCTAGCAACAACTCACTCATAGGCCTCTCCTCAACAGAATCACCGTGCACCGCTAAACCGTCAACACGCAACCCCAAAATCAAATGGACATCATGTAGGGTGATCGTCATCTCACCCCAAGGCATGTGGAAACTGTTCGTTTCCGGCTGCCACCTCTCTATAAATGCCCCCATGAGTCCCTTGTCTACATTTTTAATGTAGAAGTACTCGAGTGAGTCTAGGCCAGATGCCTCCAGTAGCTCTAACTCATCCTGCCCGTAAGGAGCCATGAGTTGCTTCAACTCATGTTTCTTAAAAGCATTAAGCGCAGTAATCCTTGACTCGCATCGCCCCACGCTGCGCTCCTGTACAATTTCTAATTTAATCAGACAAAATATATTAAAATAAATATATTTAAAATATATAAAAATAAATATATTTAAACTTACATGTCCTGCCCAAATGTAGTAGGCAATATGACTCTTGAAACTAGGAATCATCCTCCAATCAGTCGGTCCTCCTGGAGCCGGACCATGTAACTCAAGTGGGCCACTGAAAGTGTCAAACTCGTACCGAGACTTCCGTGCGCGCGCGGCCGGGACGGGAACATCATCAAAATCGCTGTCAACATGGTCATGCTCCTCCTCGTGTCCCTCGTAGGGGATACGAGAATCTGCCCCTACAGATCGAATGCTACCCGCCATAGATCTAGAACTCTGATCTATGTGGGGAATCTCGTCCACGACCGGTAAACCAGTGTCGCGCTCCATAACTCTCCTACGACGATGAGATGCAGTCATACGAATGCGCTCCGCTTCCGCCTCGGCTTCCGTCGCGCCTTGCCCGCCATAACGAAATTTAATCTTCGGAAATTTATCCGAACTCGAAGAAGAACCCATAAGCCTTTTCCCCTTGTCCTGACGTGCCATCTGTAAAAGAATAAAAAATAAATTAAAAAACATAATAAAAAAAAAAAAAAAAATTGAATTTCCCGTTCTGCAGAACACGGGAACTTGAAGATTCTTCAAGTTCCCGTGTTCTGCAGAACGGGAAATTCAAAAAATTTCAAGTGCCCGTTCTCCAGAACACGGGAAACGCAAAAATAATTTTTTTTTTTTTTTTCGGAAAATTTAAATTTCAAAAATAATTTGGAACTCCCGTTTTGTAGAGAACGGGTACTTGAAGTATCCGTTTTCTGGAGCACGGAGACCTCAAGAACGTTGAAGTTCTCGTGCTCTGCAGAACGGAGAATTCAAGAATTCTTGAGGTCTCCGTTCTGCAGAGCACGGGAACTTCAACGTTCTTGAGGTCTCCGTGCTCCAGAAAACACGTACCGTAAATTTTTTTTTTTTTTTTCCGAAATTTGCTAGATCTATTCTTAAACACGTATTTTTACCTAAATTGGAAATGAAACTAATTAAAAGTAGTACGAAATCGAAAACTTACCGGAATCGAGCCTCGTTTGTATGGTTTGAATGTCGAAAAAATTTTACGAAATTCAAATTTCTAGAGAATGTTTGGGAGTAGGAGAGAGAAATTGCAAGTTGGAAAAATTAAAATGAAAAAGGTACCGCTGCAAATAAGCCAATTTCAGTAAAAGTACCGCTGCAAATAGTAACACCCTTATTAGTGGGTTCGTGATTTGAGCCACTAGAGGCAGGTTGAACCTATTTATGGTTCATCATAACTGGCACAAGAAAAAAAAGAATTACAACCACCATGAAGTATGATAAAATTACGTAAACCCCCCTCTTGTTTAGGTAATTACAGTAACCCCTAAACTATATTTTTTTTTACATGTCCATCCTTACGGTTTCAAATTTAGTGGAATCTTCTTGATTATATGGACATTATCACTTTTGTACCCGTTTTATCCCATTCGAGCTCCACATTTTGAAGCAAGATGACATTAGATGTGTTTTTTAGCTTATATATATCAAATTGTGGTGCATCAGAAACTATATTTTTACACAAAATGAATACAAACCAGAACAACACCACGGAATGTAAATGATTATGTTTAATTTGACACCATAAGGGTGGAAGTGTAAGAAGATTCATAGTTGAGGAGTAGATGTAAGTATCCAAATAAGAGGGATTTTTTCATAATTTGACCATACCTCAAGGGTAGTTGTAATTTACCCAAAAGAATAGGAAGCGATGATTTTAGTACTCTATTGTAGGCACTGTTCAACATTTGAATTCATACACTTGTAAGAATTGATTACAATGCCACTACCGAAAAGATTGAAAATTTGGAGTCTGGATAACATGAATCTAATTGACATATTTTACGAGTGAATAGGAATGGATAACACCCAATCTAATCCACTACACTTAAGTTGTTGTACAATACCCTTTCGGTTTAATTACTAAAACCCAATCTGATTAACGTTGCGTCTCTATTCAAGTACCAAATGGTGGCTTATCCTAGGAAGTTCATGATAACCAAATGGAGAACCAAATTACAAAGCACAAAATCTGCGAAAGCACGTTCTTGACCTATATCCTGCAAATTCAGAAAACATAAATAGATGATAATAATAATAAGTATCAACTCGAACAGATTCAATAACTCTATGCTACTTGTTTCCCACTCTTTCTTGTTTTATTTTATAGCCATAAGGAAGATAAATAAAAACCCACGCTCATTCTTGCCAAATCCTGATCCAACTTGCTTAGTTTAATGCTCGGTATTAACATAAACACAAAATGTCAACTTGAACAAAGACCAAGTAAATGAGACATAAGCCTACTACTTAGCAACACTTGCAATTTTCAGTTATCTAACCTCTACCCTCACATAAAATGAACAAAATATTGATTCAATCGGACATATAAAGTTAATGAGAAATATTACCTTAAATTCCTTGTTTTCTTTGTTTACTTGAATTCGAAGACAAACTGTCACCAACCAATACAATAAAATATAAAATGAGTTTCTACAGATATAACATAAATAAATATTGCAGGAGAAGAAGGAAAAAATGGTATGTGGGCAATAATAACTAATAATATATATACCTGCAAGAACAGCAGTCCCCACAGATGAAAGTACACCTGAAAGAAAGGAGTTGAAGGGGAAGGACCCAACAATAGCCATGTAACCTACCTACTTATTACCACATAAATGAAACAGCATTTCAGTTTCACATTTCATTCCACAAACAAACCAGACATGGAACAAAAGCTAATTTTACGAGAATATATGTTTGTCAAAGAATCCAATGAATCAGAGATCTACAATTTGCGTGATTATACGATAACAAAACAGTCCACATTGACTAAATATATTGACAAGATTTAATTTTGAGTCAATGGAGAGCTATTTTTTTTCATCTTATACACGTTAGAATGCCAATATAATATCCACTCAGATGATAACATCAATATCATGTTACAAACATGATATCAAATAAACCCATTATCTAAACAAACATAAAACCATTTATCAGAAGCATCACATTACTGATAACCAGTTGATTACCCTTATTCTTCAAGTTACCATCAAAGAAACTGATATTTGATTTCAAAAAGACATTAATATTTTTTAACTAAGCAAACAAACGAAGAGATCATCAACCTCTCTTCGACCAAAACTAAGGCAACTTGTGTGCTCTTAATATTTAAGTACATTATATGGTTAAAGTGCTTAAATGAAGAGTTGTATTTTGTAATCCATATAAAACCAAATATATTACAAAAGTAATGAATTCCCAAACAGACAGTTGGAGAAATGTGAATCTGGTCTTAGAAAACAACTGAGGAATGGGTTCCTCCTTCAGTTGCCAATCCACAAATAAAACTCAAAAATATTCCTTCAGTTAGTTGATTATCATCATTGATTTAGAAAAAACAAAAAACAAAAACCGCTAAATTATTCTAAAATGAAGACGCTATCACTCGAAATATAAATCAATCAACTCAAATCCCAATTAGTCAGTTATTCAGAGAGTGTGTTATTTTTCAAGCAATACCTGAATTATAGCTGTAACGACTGCAAAGACAATGTAGAGATCGATGATCTGCAAACCCCAAACCCCAAACCCCAAACCAAAATCAGATATGTGGAAATAAATAAATAAATAAATCAGTAAGTAGTAGAGTTACGACCTTGAGATTAGTGGGGGTAGCGACGTAGGCTGTACGGAGAGAATGAATAAGAGCTTGAGCATCCTTTGTCGTCGTCGTCGATTTCCCCATTTCTCACACTTTGTGATCTCTCTCTCTCTCACATATTCCATTCTCAAGAGAGAGAGAGAGAGAGAGAGAGAGACTCCGAGTCAAAACCGGCCCAATTTTTTGTTGGCCCATTCGGTCCCAAAATAAGAAACCGACTGAAGCATGGATCTATTAATTACCAAGCCCATCAATCAATTTACTGTGTAGGATAGAATTATTTGTTCTTACTATCCACATTGTTTATTCACCTGTATTTGATTATATAGATTTTAGGGTAAATTACAAACACCCCCTGATGTGTGGTTAAATTATGAAAAAACCCATCATATTTGGATAATTGCAACTACCTCCTCATCAACTATGAATCTTCTTACACTTCCACCCTTATGGTGTCAAATTCAACATAATATTTTCTAGATTCCGTGGAAAGTTCTCTTGTTTGTACTCGTTTTGTTCAAAAATGCAGTTTCTGATGCACCACAATCTGATATATACAAGCCAATAAACACATCTTATGATCATCTTGCTTCAAAATGTGGAGCTAGAATAGGGATGAAACGGGTACGAAATTGAGAATATTTCATATAGTCTAAAAGATTCCACTAAATTTAACACCGTTAGAGTGAACATGTAAGAAGATTTATAGTTGAGGTGGGTGGTTGTAACTACCCAAACATGACGGATTTTTTCGTAATTTGACCATACCTCAAGGGTTGGTTGCAATTTACCCTAGATTTGAAAGAAAATTAGTAAGACCGCCTTCATTCGGAAAAATCATATAAGGTAGACCCTCCTCGAATAAATAATTTGAGAAATCCCCGTAGGTTATACTCTAGCTAATTTTTATACATTAAATTTCAATACTATCCTTCAGAGCAATAATTTCATTCTTCCTATCTCTCTCATATACCGTCTTCTCTGTTTTTTTTTCTTTTTTATCTCCTTTCTTTTCCATCCAAATCCATAGCCATCGATCTGGAAATAAAGTACCGACGAGGCGCCGCCAAAATAACGAGCCTCTTCCCCTGTGAATTCGCTGCTCTCAATCCTGTCTATTGATATGTCACCTTCTCCATCCCGCTTCCAATCCCCGTCGACGTTGAGTGTTTCGAGGAAGATGTTTGTGGCGGTAGTTGTATTTGTGAAGTTGTTTGCGGCGGTGGTAGGTTTGTATATTTGTGTTTATGGTGGTGTGTTTGTATATGGCAGGTGGTTGTGATAGATTTTGGGGGCGGTGATGGTGTGGTGTGGTGACAGTGTGGTGACGATGGGGAACATATTTAGGGTCTTCTGGGTGGATTAAGCGGATAACAGCGCGGGCAGAGGAAATTTGTTTTTTATTTCTTTTTGGATTTTTTTTTGTATTGATTCCAATTTGTATAAAATAACATTTTTTGTATATTTTTTATTTTGTAAGAAATAGTTGATTTTTATTTCTTTAGTTTAGTTTTGTTATTTTTATTTGTCCGTTTCTTAATCGACTATGTTTTAGTTCATACTCGATCAATACACCTGTTCATACTCGATCAATACACCTGACAAAGGGAAAAAGAGGTAAAAAATACTTAAAAAATAATTATTACAAAAATAATAAAAATAAACTAAAAATAAAAAATTAGAAAACGATTTTTTTTTTTAAAGGAAAAATAAATGGGGATGGAAGTAGTGGGAATAAAATAGTGAGAATACAATTTTAATAATAGAGAAAAGAAGAAAGGAGGATTGTTTTATCTCAAAGAGTGAAATACGGATTGGACTTCTTCCTATTAATAAAAGGTTTGAGGGGTTTTATCAAGAGCCCTAGGTTTTATTAGATTATATTGCACTAATTCCCTATTGATCAATTAATTATTTAGTTTGTGGTTATTAAAATCTTACAATTTACCATTCACATCTTACGATTCTAATCGATTCGATACCCAAATTGATTATAATCTTAATACAAATCTTAAACATCAAAACATTGATTAAATCTTACGATTTACGATTTGATTTTTATGATTTTTTGATTTTTTACAATTTAAGAAAATTTAAATTTATTATATTTTGTTATGATAAAATTAAATTAAGAAGATATTAATCTATTTTATATAGTCCTAAGAAGATATTTATATTTTACTCGGATTTTTCACACGCCACCGATTATAATAACATAAGTCGGCTTGTAGTCATTCATTTGTTCATGTTTTATTTAGTCAGTTCTTTGTATTTTCAAATATTTATTATAGATACATTTTTTAATAGTGGTTATTTTAAATAATAATAATATTGAATATGACAATTAATGGTTGTGTTATCATAATTGAATTTTATTGAACCTTTTGATTTTATTGTATTGAATTTCGATTTTAACGGGTCAAGATACAATCTTTATAGTTTGACTTATAAATTCTAAAAAGATATAATGATTTTTTTTATACCACTATATAATTTCGTTAAAATGTATCATTATTATCTATATTATATTTTAGGAATAATTAGTGAAAAATCCCTAAGTAACTAAAGTGGATATAACCTCCTTTTCATTATTAGTGAGACTCCCTACCTTATATTAAATATATTTTTTTTTAATTAATATTGTATTTGACATGACTAATATACCTACTTTGCCCTTCTATGTTATACCTAAAATAACCAAACATATTTCACGTTTTCTCTTTCTCTTATTTCTCTCTCTCTTTTCTCTCTAAAAACCGCCGCCTCCAACCCTCTGCCATCTCATCGCCGTCGTCGTTGCGCTCAATACCACCGCCCTTGTACCACTCATTCTCTTAATCTTTATTTCGCCCTGTCAACTCTCTTCTCCCAACGGCATTTGTCCCTCCACCGCCGCGAAAAGAAGGCTGTCTTCACCCCTTGAATTCTCTCGTCAAGGACAACATTAGGGTTTTTGCTAGGGAGAATGACGAGACTATGCAGCAGCGCTAGGGTTGATATTGCGTATGAGATTTCAATAGAGACCGCCCCCAACATTGTTTCATTGTTGTTGTTGTTCTTCTTCTTCTCTGATTTTTTTGTGGAACCCAATTCTCGAATCTCAATTTTCTTTTTTGGAGTTTTTGTTTGAATTCTTATATTGAAGGCTAATTTTGTGTTCAATTAATAGTATAATGGATGTTTGTTTTTGTTGAAATTGTGTTGGTGCTATTTACAGATATATAGATGTTTTCGTACAACAATATAGTTGTTTTCGTACAACAATATAATTGTTTTTATTACTTTTTAGTTGATTTTATAATAAATAGTTGATATAATAAATAGTTGATTTTGATAAATGAGAGTTGTGGGAGATATATGGTTGTTTTAATCATAATTGTTTTAATAACAGTTGTTTTTAATAATAATTGTTTAATTGAAATATAGTTCTTTTAATTGAAGACAAAAAAAATATTGTAAAAAAATATTTTTAAAAAATATAATAAAATGTTAATTTTTTTTTTAAATATTATTATTTAAATAAGAAAAAAAAAATGCATCAAAGTAGTGTATAATATGTAGTGAATAGAAGAAGGGTAAATTTGAAGAGAAAAAAAAAGGATGGGTCTCTCACTAATAAAGGAAAAAGAGTTGGACCCATCCTCAATAAAATAATGCTAGAGGGGGTTCTCCCTAATAGCCCATATTTTTTATGTAAAAGTATATCCCCTTCTTAATTTTGGCGGGGTAATCTTTTCTTAAAATACAATTTCTCAATCTCTCTTTACACAAAGTCTCTCCCTTCTCTCTATCAATTAAAAAAAAGTTTGTTTTTTTCTCTCTCCCGTTATTTTTTTCTTTCTATTTCAAGAATGATTTATTTAATGTTGTGTTTCGTGGGTTCTTGTCCAATTTTCACGTTTGCTATTTACCTAGATTGATCTATTACTACCATCCACACCCTAAATACCACAAAATCATCACTCAACCTTGTTGTTTTGCGTTCAAACTTCTTGAATGGAAAAAAGAAAAATTCGGGGTGGCCTTTCAATTTATGTCCGCAAGAGAATGTCAGTAATTTATTTTACATTGATCGAGTTTTAAAAAAAAGAATATGTTATATACAAATTTTGCATATAAGTTTGAAATTGGAGTATCTTGCAGGGAACAAAATATGATTTTTTTATTTAGTGTGATTCTAAAGTTATAGAAAGATGGGAAAATTACAGTTTATGTCCTTAAACTTTATCACTAAAACGATTTATGTCCCCAAACATTTCAATCCGCTATATATGTCCTCAAACTTGCCACTTTTGATCACTTTATGTTCTGCCGTTAACGTCGGCAGCTAACTTCGACGGAAATTGCACGCGTGGCTCACGTGACGTCTATGTGGCCGTTAAATGTCGAGCTGTTCAACACCCAGTGCCTACTTGGCCGACGAAACGTGATGTGGAGCGACACGTCATTCTCCTCCCCTATTTCTATTGTAAAATCCCTAATTCTCCATATCCCCAATTAACCCGTAAATCGAAGCCCTAAAACCCCATTTCGAATCCTTCAATTGAGTTGAAATTCGAAAATAGCAAAATCGTCTTCCCAAATTTTTGAATGTCCGAGTAGTTAAAGCGTGACAATTGCAAAACAATTTTCGATTTGGTAAGTTTCCTCTATTTATTTGAACAATTGTCGATTTTGGTAATTAATATACTTGTAGTGTTGATTTCACCTCAATGTTTTCGATGTAGCATAAAATATGAGTAAATGATCTAATTATGGCTGTCGGAGCTCATCCTCAACGAGCTCTGATGCTCATTCAACATTTTACACAATCAATTGTAAATGTGGATTTTGTTTGCCAGTGATTACGTCATGGACGCCAGACAATCCAGGGAGAAGATACCAAGCTTGCCCAAATTATGGGGTAAAATGCTTTCCTTTTATTTGTTCATTACAGTATATTGGATTTGTTATTTCAAGCTTGAACAAATTATGGGGTTAAATGTGTTCTTTTGATTCAAGTTTTGGGATTCGTTACAGAAATCAACCTACTGTGGTGTATTCAAGTGGTTGGATCCTGAAATATGCGGTAGATCCAAGATGATTATCCCCGGACTGCTTAGGAGAGTGAACAAACTAGAGGGTGAATTAGCTTGCTTCAAAGAGAAAGAAGCAATATTGAACCAAGTTGAAGGTGAAGTGGCTTGTTACAAAGAAAAAGAAGAAAAATTAAACAAGCTAGAAGGTGAACTTGCAAAGGAAAGAAGGATTGTTCAGAAAAGAGCCAAGAAACTGGAGGGTTTGATTGCAATGTACAATAAGAGGATGAAATTGCAAGTTGGAGTCTTTATGGTCATACTTCTGTTCATTGCCATATATGTCATGAAAATTGGCATAGAAAGGGGGTCTATGTAATGTTTTGTTTGAATGTGGATGTTGTTTCTAATGTTTTGTTTATGGTTAATTATCAGTTGTTAGGAGTTCTTGTAATGGTGGATTTGGTAATTTGGTTGTAGTTCTTGAATTTTGGTGAATTTGGTGAAGTTGGTAGTAGTTCTTGAATGATCAATTTTCAGTTGTTAGAAGTTCTTGTAATGGTGAATTTGGTAATTTGGTAATAATTCTTGAGTTTGGTGAATTTGGTAGTGATTCTTGTATTGGTCATTTGATTTGCTGCTTATTATGTTGGTTGGCTTCCATGAAGTACCTTGTATGTATTGATCAATTATAGAACTTATATATACATAATTAAGCTTATTCATTAACTTGAAATTCAAATAGAAATTCAAATATCAAACATTTAATAACTTAAAAGAGTCATCAAACATCTCATACAAATTAAACCAACTGTGTTCAAATCCAAACAAATCAAACATCTCATACAAACCAACTGTGTTCAAATCCAAACAAACCAAAACATGTCATACAAACCATCAAACTGTGTTCAAATCCTAACAAACCATCAAACATTAAACAGCCAAATATTCAACATTCCAACATCAAACTAGTTAACAAACATACAAAATAACACAAGTACAATCTTGTTCAAACTTGATCACTTCTTCATCTTGGAGGCTGACTTGGAAGCAACTACTGACTTGGAAGATGCCTTGGAAGCAACTACTGACTTGGAAGATGCCTTGGAATTTGTGATAGATGCAGAGGCTGACTTAGAAGAACTTGCACCAATTTCAGAGCCTGAGTTTCCCTTAAGTTGATTGGTCACTGATGATGCTAAATTGGATAGTGTTATGAAATTAACACCTCCTTTTACAATCATTGGAGCCTGGATTGTTGGAGAAGATTGACTTGGCTGTAATTAATAAAAAAAAATATAAATTAAAAATAGCTTGCATAACTGTTCCTTCTGTCTGTTTCTGTCATTTTCTTCTGAGGTCTTCTAAACTGCAATTTTGAAAAAATAGCTTGCATAACTGAAATTTTATATATTATATACATTGAGCTATTTAAAAAAAAAATACAATTATAAACCTGTAATTTTTCTTTATCTTTTGCAGTGTGAATTGGTGGTTGTGGTACTTGTGGAGTTGAAACTAAAGCTTGAGTTGAAGCTTCAACTTCATTCATTTGGTTTCCTTGCTCAGCACTCATACCAGCACCCTTGCTCCCTTCTTGAACACTTCCTCTTTTTGCATGTTTTAGAGTTGTGGTTTGTGCCTCCACATGTTCTGCACTTGTTTGATCTTTTAACTCCAACCAGCCTATGAGGATTTTTTGCAACATGTGGCTCATCTGCTTCTCTCCTCCTAATTCTTTGAGGCTTACCTACTTTCTCTGTGTAATTGGGTGGTAATGGAGGCTCTATTGTAGTGGCAGGCCACAATTCAGGTCCATTTAAAGGAAAGATAGGAGTTTCATAGCATTTCAGATAGGTCTCCACTTTGTAACAACTGTGCACATAAGATTCTGGATCTTCATTTATGCACCAGATAGCAGAACATGCATGTTTACAAGGGATTCCAGTGAGATCCCATTTCCTGCAGCTGCATCTCCTCTCTCTAACATCAACACTGTGCTGAGTTGAAGGTCCCATAATTTGGAAATTCCACTCATCAGACCTTATTGGAATGCACTCTCCAGCTTCTTTCATTGTCTTCATCAACACTTGTTTAATCTTAGGACAGAGAGGACCATCCCACTTAATTGTTTTTTTCTCTATTTATCTGAATTCTTGTCATCAAAAGGTTTCAAATAGATTCAAGTAAAGAGATAATTGGTTTTTCTCTTGCATCCAGTATGAAGCTATTGAAACACTCACACATATTATTCAACAAAATATCACACTTGGGATAGGTAGTGAAATGAGACCTAGACCAGTTTTGTGGAGGTTTTTTGGCTAGCCAAATATAGGCATTTTCATCGATCTCCTTCAACTCTTGCATTCTCCTCTTAAATTCCTCAACTCTAGTTGCCCTTGTTGTAGCCCATAATGCTGATTTAATGGCCAATCCAGTGAAACCATCCCTTTTCATGTTACTGTGAAGATGCCTAACACAGTACCTATTTTCAGCAGTTGGGAACAAGGTTTCAAAGGCTGGAATCAAGCCCTTTTGCTTGTCAGACATGAATGTCCATGTGTGTTCATTTTCACTAAAGTTGAGATCAATATTCAGCATATTCAAAAACCACATCCAACTCTCTTTTGTCTCACTCTCAACTATTGCATATGCAATTGGATAGATATTATTGTTTGGATCTAGTCCAACTGCACTAAGCAACTGACCCCCATGATTACCCTTTAACCAACATCCATCTACCCCAACCACTGGCCTGCAGCCATTCTTAAACCCAATTTTACATGCATTAAAACACATATAAAATCTTTTAAACCTGTTTTCATCATTCAACTGCATTCTCACAGTAGAGCCTGGGTTACTCCTATCTAACTCTTGACAATAATCCCTTATTTTGCTAAACTGTTCCTCTAAAGTCCCCTGAATCAGTTTCAGAGCCTTTTGCTTTCCCCTATAGGCATGTGATCTAGATACATTGGCCTTTAAGGTGGTACAGACTTCATTTCTAAATTCACTTGTGCCCAATTTTGGATTTTCTTTCAATTTTTTCACAAAAGTCTTCCCAATCCACCCTGATTTAATGCTTGTGTTGTTATAATTCCAAGAGCATTTGTTATGATTTGGATTATAGCTCTTAATTTGCCAAGCACCATCCCCCTGCATCTTTCCCACATAGCAAAACCACTCACATCCATCTTTTTTACAAACTGCCCTCAACCTAATCTTGTCAACCTTCTGAAATTTTATCATCATACCTCTCCTAAAACAATGAATCTCAATGGCAAACTTAGCCTCATCCCTGCTACTGAAAATTAATCCTAGTTTAAGTTCTGGATTCTTTTTTTCAGTCCTAGGATTGAACTTAGGGTATTTCACCCCAACACTTTCTTCATCACTACTACCACTGACAAAGTCATCATCACTAGCAACAAGATTTTCCTCCCCTTCTTCATTATATAGCTTATCAACTATCCCACCACTTATGAATTCACTACCATCATCTATCTTACCCTTGCCCTTGTCTAAACCACCAAAATCAGCTTCAGGATCAACATAAGCTTCAAATAGCTTATCATCATCCTCCATATCATACTCAGACTCATAAAAAATGTCATCATCTTCACTGTCATCACCCTCATCACTTAACTCTACCCCAGTTTCATCTATCCCAATTTCATCGTTTATGAAAGATTCAGTACCCCCTCTGAGTTATTAACCTTTTCAATGAACATCTGAACTTCAAAGTTTGAAGGAATACAGTCAGCTATGCTAAGAACATCAACATCAGTTTCAATTGGCCTAAAACAATTCTCATGTTTTAGCCAAAATTTGAAACTTCCCTTCTCAGTGTACCCTAAAGCATTTGCAAAATCCCACATATCTAATATACCAAATTGGTCAATATCCAAAAAATCAAAGCATTCTACCTGCCCTCCTATATATGTTCTAGTTGGTTCATGCCTCATAGTTCCACCATAAAAAAATTTCATGCTAAAACATGTAGGTTCACCCATTTCAACTACGGTGTTTGAGGAAGCAAAACAAAAAAAAAACAAAAAAAAAAAAAAAAAAACAAAACAAAAATTAGACAAATCAAAAATCACATTTTCACATAATTTAACAACATAGCTACAAAGTTAAGGATACTTACTGTAGTTTGGAGTCCACTGAAGGCCGGATTCGCTCCTTCTTGACATTTTCTTCTCTAGAAATCACCCAAAGCAGCGTAGCTTCTGAGAAGGAACAAACTCTTCAAATGTGAAAATGTTTGGATTTTTCATGGGTTTGTGACTTCGATTTTAGTATGGGTTAGAGCAATAATGCAGATTGGATTGAAAATTTGGGAATGAGTTGAGGTGATTGAAAATGTGAAGTGTGGGAAAATTAGGGTTTATGAGTGAAACGTGATTTGGGATTTGGGATTTGGGAGAATGAGTTAGAGGAAATTACTATATTGTGCCACGTCAATATTTAATTGTCAATATATTATTCCACGTCACATTTAACGGCCACATAGACGTCACGTGAGCCACGCGTGCAATTTCCGTCGAAGTTAGCTGCCGACGTTAACGGCAGAACATAAAGTGATCAAAAGTGGCAAGTTTGAGGACATATATAGCGGATTGAAATGTTTGGGGACATAAATCGTTTTAGTGGTAAAGTTTAGGGACATAAACTGTAATTTTCCCACGAAAGAGCAAAATATAATGTTCCATTCATTGGAGAAATTAATAATTTGCAAATCGAGATAAAACTAGATAAAACTAAATATAAGGGTGTTGGACCATTCTAAACACAATTTTAATTAGTTTGTTAGTTGTTAGACTTATTGGTTAGGGGTTTTTATGCATAAGTCCCCAATCAACCAACATCATTATTATTCTAGATTTTGGGGTTATATCTCTTTCACCAATAAGTCAATCAATTTAATATTTATTATAAATAAAGGAAACATTCATGTATATCCCAATTTTACCCTCAACCATTTATATCCAATTCTTAATTGTAACCCCGATTTAATCAATTTTGTCCAAAAAAATCCAATTTTGACCACAAAAATTCAATTTTGATTTTTTTTGGAGCATACTTTAATATGCTCAAAGGGTAAATTACACCCACACCCCTGAGGTATGCTTAAATAACTTTAAGGCCCCTGTGGTATCGATAATTACACTCACCTCCTTGAAACGTAGTTATAAACTCTAATGGGATTATGCATTGGATAAGTTATTACGATAGAGCTCTAACGGACTATTGGTTTCAGGAAGTGGTGGAGACAACAAATAGTTATGGGTGATTTAAGAAATATTGGGGGAGCCATGTCACCCCCATAACTCCCCATAACTCTATGTTATCTCCACCACTAGCTAAAAGTAATAGTCCATTAGAACCCTATCGGAATAGTGTATCCAATGCATTATCCCGTTGGAGTTTCTAACTACGTTTCAAGGAGGTGAATGTAATTATTGATACCATAGGGACCTTAAAATTATTTAAGCATACCTCAGGGTTGTGGATGTAATTTATCCTATGCTCAAATTTCATCCTTAACTTAATATAATCTCAATTTGACCCAGATTTCACCAATTATTCAATTTTGACCCAAAACATTTTTTTTTCAATTATTCAATTTTGACCCAATTTTGAAAAAAAAATTGAAAAAAAAGTATTGAGTCAAAATTGAATAATTTGTGAAATTTGGGGTCAAATTGAAGTTAAAATAAGTTAAGGATGAAATTGGAGCATATTAAAGTATGAGGGGTTATTTTAGTCCTTTACAAAAATATGAACCATGTGTGGACTTATTGGTAAATGAGTTTTTTGTCTGGATCTCTTTGTGAATAAGTACCTATTGGTTATGCTTTTGGTTTAGGATTTACTAGAATATTTTCCAATCTTTTTATTTATTATCTCATTATGCGAGTTATTAATTCAATGTATACGGCAATTTAATTTTTTGTATATATATGTCTCAAATCAGATGAATGAAAATCAATTTTTCCTTTTTCTCCATACTGTTCTTATATGGTACTAGTAGGAAAAAAATCTCTTTCTTCACCAAGTCTTGTGAAAGCCTTCTTCCCACAAATTCGTCTATAGAAGTTTATAATATTTATCAATCCGACAGTTTTGATATTGTTCTTGTCATACCTTTATTGACATGACACAATTATGGATCACAGAGTCCTGCAATCACCATGGCAATTCGTGCCAAAAATACACTTAAGTTTGTTGATGGGTCACTCATAACTTCAACATAGAAAACTGATATTTCTAATTCAGAATGTCGTAATGATTTGATAAAAAGTTGGATTTTCTTAATACCTCACATGAAATTCGTTCAAGTATTTTGTATGTTGAAATTGTAGCATAACTTTGGATTTATCTCAAGGAAAACATAAGGCCGAGTTAGTGAAAACAATTCAGAAAGAAGCACCGCAGGATTCATCATGACAGGAGCTTTTGGTCATGGAGCTATATTTTTCATTATGGATTACAACCTGGAGCAAAATGAAGATAATATTGGCAAGGATGTTAGACCATAAGGAAGCTATCATATCTCATTTAAGTTGGGCCAGCCTATTTCTGTAATTCCATACCTTGTGACTTTATGTTCATAATGATGTCATGCATGCTTGTTTTTTGGACTCTGGAAAAACAAATTTTAATAGAACCCATATTTGCTCAATGGATACAATTGGCTCATGGTAACACTTCATACGGGTTTGATGTACTTTTATCTTCAACGAGTGGCCCGATATTTAATGCAGGTCGAAGCATCTGGTTGCCCGATTGCGAGCCCAATCTGAAGGTGAGCGAGAAAGTTGTGAATCAAGCTAAATGAAGCGCCTAAGCGTCTTACATTTGAGCCGGACGATTGAGTTTGGGTTATCAAGTTTTAGAAAAAATTTACCAACTATGGTACCGAAATTCCAGTATAGTATTTTGTATGTATCGATCATGTATTAAGTATGGTACGATGAGTTTATCGGTAGAAGAAATACCGTTGCATATTCACTTATTAAAAGATGTATGTGCATTTTCTAAATGGGCCTCACAATTAATTTAGTTAAAATGTTTAGTGAAGCTTTGGTAGAGCATAAAAAGATGGGATAATTAGCAATACCCCCCTCATCTAGGTAAATGAGTTAAGAAAAACCCCCATCCCAAAAATAATTAGAGAAAACCCCCTTACCTAATATTCTACCCAAATATTATTTAATAATTCCCAAACCACCCTTTCTCACTCTTATCTCTTCTCTCTCTTTCTCTCTCTCTCTCTCTCCCCTCTTTCTCTCGCACACATAAAAACACACACACACACACACACACAAATTAGTGAGAAATCTCAACAGGAGAAAGCTCAACAGGAGAGTAAGGAGGATTCTGCCGCCGCCGCCGCCGCCGCCGTCGTCTCCGCGCACGCGTCAGCTGGAGTGAGATTTCGAGGACGTGGGATCGGAGCGCGTTGGGGCTGTCGCGCGTGACGATAATTGGGGGCTTGGGCTTGTTCTTGGATCCCGGAGGACGACCGCGCGGGCGGCGGTTGGCGGAGGGAGTACCCCCGGAGCTGGTGGTAGCGGCGGCGTCGTCGTCCTTGGAATTAGCAGACGGCTCGTGATGAATTTCAAGACGAGAAGAAGGCAACGGCGGCGGCCTCTGCTGCAAGTGGAGGTCCGTCGGTGGTGTGAGAAGCTGATGAACGTAGCGAGAAGAATTACCACCGCCGCCGGAGCCTTGCTGATGTTCGTAACCCGCCATTTCTATACATCAATCTCTCTCTCTCTCTCTCTCTAACTTTCTCTCTCTAGCAAATAGAAATGAAAACGAACACAGAAAATTAAAGTAGTAATAAAGAATGAATATAATCAGTTATATTCTCTATTCTGGTGTTGCTTTTGGGATTAAGTTAATTTAGGATTGGGATTAAATTAAATTAAATTAGTTTTCTTAATTGGTGGAGCTGAACATGCTCAAAATATGACGGGTTCGGCCATGGCAGAAGCTCTGGGTGGTGTGGGGACGATGTGGAGGCCGATTTTGGGTTTATTTGTGGCTGAAACCTTAATCGACTATGTACATGTTCATAGTCGATTAAGCTAATCGACTATGTTCTGGTATTCGATTAAGGTTGATCGACTCCAGTTTTTTTTATTTTTTTTGGATTTCTTGTTTATTGTTTCAATTGTATAAATCATTTATAACGTTTGTATATTTTTTTTTCTTTCTAAAATATAGTTGATTTTGCATTTTTTCGCAGTTGTAATTTGTTATGTTTAGTAGCAGATTCTTAATCGACTATGCTTCATCATAGTCGATTAATACACCTGATATAGAAAAAAAAAATTAAAAAAACAAAAAAAAAATTAAATAATTAAATAATTTCCTTAATCGACTATGAAGCATAGTCGATTAAGGCTTAATCGACTATGCTTCATAGTCGATTAAGAAAAAAAACGGAAAAAAAAAAAAAAAAAAAAAAAATTGCTGAGCGTGACCCAGTGATGATGTGGCGGGTGGGGACAAAGCTGGAAAGCATAATGGCTGAAAATGGGTGTGGACTTTTCTCAAATGGACTAAAATATTTTGGACCTCCCTCAATTAAAAAAAATAATGAGGGGGTTTTCTCAAAGAGCCCCTAAAAAGATAGTACTAATAAGTAATAAACATGACCGCAATTAGACCACAACACATTAATATGCTTGGTCCAGAAAAAACAAAACTTTACTTTAAAAAGGAAAAAGGAAAATAAAAGGAAAATCAGTGTTGAATATTGATAGCTAAAAAAATTCGTCTGATGTGGATTCTTCTGAAAATCTGGTGATTTCTGGCTCACAGTTCACACACACTCAGTTCAAGGATTTGTAAAGGGGGATGACGTCACTTAGTTGCATCACCTCCTCCATTTCTGCAACTTCTTCTCAATCTAGCAGCACACCCCTCTTTGCCTCCGTTTCTGGGAATCCACATTATTTTCTCAATTTCTATTCTTCTTCTCGGTTGGTTCTTTTTTTCATTTTTATTTCATCCCCAATTTTTATTAATTTTGTTTGCTTGATGATGTTTGAATAAATAACATTGAAACTGGTTTTGTTAGCATTCTTCAATTACACAAATTCTGCAATCCTAATTGAGTACGAGGAAGATACTTGTTTATTTGGATTAATGTTTTTGTAGATTAAAGAGAGGTGGTGTCAAGTGCAGTTACGCTGCTGGTTCTGGGGTTAAAGAGGATTCAAGTGTGGGCACAATTGATGTTGTGGCTGATGTTAAGGCTGAGCGAGTGCGTATTATCTTTCTTCATATTGCTCGATTTCATATTAAAAATAACTTTGCCCAACTGTTTTATTATTAGCAGATTGTAGTATTAGGAGGCAGCGGATTTGTGGGTTCTGCTATATGCAAGGCTGCAGTATCAAAGGGTATAGAGGTCATCAGTCTCAGCAGGTGCAATCAATAAACAAAACTGAATAACTCTCTCTCTCTCTCTCTCTGATTATTAATAATTGATTCTGAAGTTGTTTTCAGATCGGGGAGGCCGTCATATTCAGAGCCATGGGTAGATCAGGTCAATTGGGTCACAGGCAGGTTCTTCTAGAGATTCACAGCCTTTTTACCTTTAAGCAATCATACATTCTTCTTTAATAATCAAAGATTTTTGAATTTATTGAATCATGCAGGAGATGTTTTTTATGCAAATTGGGATGAAGTTCTTGTTGGGGCTACTGCAGTTGTTTCCACAATTGGAGGTTTTGGCAGCGAGGAACAAATGCAAAGGATAAACGGGGAAGCTAACGTTGTCGCTATTAATTCTGCTAAGGAATATGGTGAGCTACCACTACTTTTTCATTTCCTTCTTTATCAGCAAGCAAGCGATAATGTTGTCGTTGATTTTGATATATATTTTTTTAGGCATTCCCAAGTTCATATTGATCTCGGTTCATGATTACAATCTGCCATCATTCATGCTATCGACGGGTTATTTCACTGGAAAAAGGAGAGCTGAAGCTGAACTTCTTTCAAAATATCCAAATTCAGGTGGATGATGAATTATCTAATAATTAAATTGCATAATGCATTTTTTGAATTTCATGATTGGAAATTGATAATCCAAAATTCAGGTGTTGTGTTGAGGCCTGGATTCATATACGGGAAGAGAAAGATTGATGGATACGAAATCCCGCTTGAGTTGATAGGAGAACCTCTTGAGAAATTTCTGAGTGCTGTGCAGAATTTCACGAAACCGCTAAACTCACTGCCTGCGTCTGATTTAGTTTTGGCACCACCACTCAGCGTGAACGATCTTGCATATGCTGCTATAAACGCAGTCACAGATGATGATTTCTTTGGTGTTTTCACTATTGACCAGATCAAGGAGGCCGCCTCATCGATTAAGGCATGATGATCAAACTTTTTTATTCTTACTTTTGCTATAGTAACTCACAACTTTTGATTATAACAACTACATCCATTTTCTTATGCTTGTGTTTCCGTATTGAAGCTTTAGCATTTACCTGTCAAATATGTGAATAAACTTTTGTGGAGTGCGCTTATACCTATTTCAATTTTTAATCTTGCCTCTATTATGGCTAACCTGTTGAAAAAATATACTTTGCGGAAATTAACACTGAAAATATAGATTCTTTGGAATGCTTTACTTTCCATAAGAAATCTAAAGAATCTTAAATAACTTACAAAAATCTTGACAAGTTAGAAATAGAGTTTATTGAATTTACCCTGCATAAATATAACATAACTGAAGCCCCAGAGATCCTTCATCCCCATATTTCTTTCTTGTTACGTACGTGCCTTATAAAGATCCTTGTTTTTCAATTAACTAAAGTTGTTGTGAATCGAGCTCAATCGAACTCAAAAGCAAAGTCGATCTAAGAACTCTCAGTAACGTGCATGAAAACGAAGAGGAATAAAGAGGAGGATGGTGAACACAAATTTAAAGTTGCTCGGCTATCAATTAAGCCTACATCCACTCGAGGGGGAATATTAATTGATCTTTATTATCTCACAACAATACAAGATCATGCTCTTTCTTGAAATCAACACACGTGCTTCGATTCGATCATGGCACCTACAGCCAGCTGTCTTTCCGTTCAAGAGAAAATGTTTGCCCTCCAACTTTTGCCAAATTTATAGGCTGGACCCAGACATTTGTGATCATATTTCCAAATCTGGTGTAAGTTTTCAGCAAAATTTTCAAAAACTTCACTCTCTTGTTTCCAATTCAATGATACTTTTTAGTTGGATAATCCAATCCACTGCTTTAAAAATCAAACGATTTTCCAAAATGATTAGCGTCCGTTTTATGGCTTATAATTAGGGTAGAAATGAATTTGTTTTCAAACAAGAGAGATTAATTGTAATCACATTTGGATTCATACCAAAAACTATGACGACGACTACTCTTCTGACAACTAAAAAATATTTTAAATCAGAATAGATGGAGTTTCCAAGAATAACCTTGGTAGTATAGTGGGAAACTTAGTTATGGTATTTGCTAAAGAAAAAAATGAAATGAATGTTTAAAGAAAGCACCGATTTCCTCGTCTGGACAAAATTAGAAACTTGCAAAAAATACGAGTGTGGATTGGTATGATCATAATGCAAGAGTGCTGGGGGTGGATGAAGAAGAAGAAGGATCCCATGCAGGAGGTTTTATATCTGGCCAATCACCTCTGCTTCCCAGTCTTATATACAAACTCTTTTTACCTACAAACAAACAAATTATTATTATATACTTAACCACTATTCAATCATCATCATCATCTATTATATAATGTACTACCTGGGAGATTTTTATTGGAGAGAAGCAAGCGTTTAAGAGCGCTGAGGGAAGCCTGAGCCACAGCTTTGGAGTATGTCGGATCCCAACCACTTACTTTCACTACTACCTCTGCATTGCTGTACCCTTTTATTTTCATTTTCTCCGCAATCGCCTCTTCTTTTGCCGA
This sequence comes from Erythranthe guttata, assembly GCF_056151865.1. NCBI lineage: Eukaryota > Viridiplantae > Streptophyta > Magnoliopsida > Lamiales > Phrymaceae > Erythranthe > Erythranthe guttata. The sequence continues at coordinate 11,549,123 of NC_142533.1, forward strand.
CTCTTCATCTGACACATCACACACATACATACATATATATTTGTTTTCCTTCATTCATATTGATACTGATATACTGATATACTGATATACTGATATTGATATTGGTATGTGTGGGTGTGACCTGTGGCCTGAGACTGTGAGAGCCAAACAGTAAATCCGGCATAAAGATGTCTCCATTTATCGGGCCTTGTGGCTGCACCGTGACTACCTCCTAATGTTGCAACTACTGTTCTCGCTTGACTGCATTTCGTCATTCATTACATACTACTTACTACAACTCCCAATTTCAAAATCAATTCAACATTAATCAATTAATTACCTGCTAAGGCTTTCTAATATAGCACACTCTGCTTCTGCCACAGCATCAGATCCTTCTTCCCCCACCCCTGCACAATCCCCATTTTATCCATCCTTATAATATAAATTGCATCTATTTAGTGTGTCAAGTTGAGAACTCACATGAATCAATGGATTGCTTGGAGTATGCTTCCAGAAGCTCCTTTGTGCTCAGTGGAGTATATCTATCAAACCAATATACAAACACAAAACTCTTTATCACCCCAATCAATCTATCTCTTAATTCTGAGAAACAAGACTCTTAGCTCAAACTATAATCAGGATTGAGTAAATATGAAAACTATTTAGACAGAGAATTAAGGAAATATATATACATTATACATTACTTAAGGAGTTAAATTTACGTCTACCGACCATACTTCTTTTCTTTAATTAGTCCAAAAAAGAAAAAAAGGTGAGCGCAATATATAATACGCACCCAAGACCGACGGCCAACTCTCGAGCAATTTTATGGTTGATATCAGTAGAATCACCAACTAAAAAGATAGAAGTTCCCTTGAATAATTGGATGGATCCAGTTGTTAATGACTCCCAAGATTCCATTATGTCTGGCCATTTTAGTTCTGAGTCTTGCTTCTTCAAGTTCACTACCAATTGAGCATCATCTATATACCTGTTTTTTGTAATTATTTATTTATTCAACCATTTATCTCAAATGTATATATATATATATACCATATTAATTACCATATTGTTTCGGAAGGTTTAATGAAGCCATAAAGAGTGTTGGTCTGAAAGAGAGTCTTGAGATAGCCAGAAGAATGCTGATGTGGATGCTTGAGCTTAATAACCAAAGAGTTTTCAGTACCATCTACAAATATCTGTCCAGGTGTGATTGTGCTGCTTTCTTCTCCAAGTTCCAATCTCAACTCTACTTCACTCGAATCATCATTAAACTGCATTCTTTTATTTAACTATCATTATTTCTTAAATCAAATAAATCAAGAACCAATTTTAGAAGCAGTAATTATTACCTCATAATGGGTTGAACCAGTGGATACAAAAGGAGTGTTGCTACAAAGAAGTATGTGGTGGGTATTATGTTTCTTGTTCACAAAATGGGTTCTCAGAAACAAGAAATTACAAGGTGTAATTAATGGCAGACAATATTTCGCCGGAAAAACAAGTCGAGACTTGGTGCTTGCGTTCGGACAGAGGAATCGCCCAGTTGTGGCCATTTTCTGCTGCGTGTTTCTCACTTGCCAGATAATAATATATTACTTGCACTTCATAATGCTTATCAATTAGAAAGAAAAAAAAAAAAAAATCCTTGCTATTTGCAGATGGAGTTTTACTGAATGCACCGGAATCTCATTCATTTGATTTTTTTTTTCTTTTAAATGCTTTCTCTCTCGCTCTCCCAAACTCACTTAACACATTCAAACTTCGAAAAAATCTCCGCTTCCAATCCGTAGCGTCTCGATCATGGTAATTTTTTTTTTTCTAATCTTAGTACTTTCAATCAATTTTATTTACAATTTAGTTAAAATTGTGTGTTTAGGATTATATATAGTGATTTTTCGAAAAAAAAGAAGAAAAAAGTGGTTGTTTCGTGTTCTAGAGCACGAACCTGGAATTTTTTTGGTGTAGTGCTCTAGAGCACGTAACCTAGAAAATTTTGGAGGGTTTCGTGTTGTAGAGCACGAAACCTTTGAAAACAATTCAGGTTTCGTGCTCTAGAGCACGAAACCTTCAAATATTTTCAGATTTTCGTTATGTGGAGGACTAAACCTCTAATTTTTTTGAGGTTTCATTTTTTGTAGGACGAAACCCCTCCCTTTTTGATTTTTTTTACGGGTTTCGTTCTAAAAAAAAGAAACTTTTTTTTTTCTACTTTGGTGCTTGTTGTACCTTGTAATAGTAGTCTGGATCGGCCATTGAAGTTGTTGTTGTTGCTCGGTAGGAAATTTGTAAAACGACCTTGAGATTCGTAGATTCGAATTTTTTGAATTGAGAGAGTTTCGAGTTATTTAGAAAGTTAGAAAAATATGAAATGAGACTACCGCTGCAGATAAGCCAATTTTAGTAAAAATCATACTGCAAATAGCATTTCAGTAAAAAAAATGTTACTTATTTTACATTCAATTGTTTTTCTTTACTTCTTTAACTTTTTTTTTCTTTACAACTAAATTAAGATTATATATGGGCCTTGCTTGTTAAATTGTAAATTGATATGAATGGTAAGTTCTTTGATTTTTAATCTTTCAAAGATAATATATAAATAAAAGGTTATTTGATATAACTCCAATACTTAACCCCATTCCTCTTGATGTAAACTTTATTTGCTCTTTTAGTAGGCCTTTCGATCAATTATATTTATTTACTTTACATAATCAATGGTTATAATCCCATTAGAGAGCATTTGTTTAATTTTGTTATGTCTTCGTATTATGTTCAGAGACTTCTGGTTTTTTTCCGCAATGGAATATTTTCGCAAAAAATTCTAAACCATTCGGCTTCTTCAGTCGCTTTATCTAAGCCTATAAATTCAGATTCTATTGTTGAGCGTGTTATACACGTTTGTTTGCCTGACTTCCATGAGACTGTTGCACCACCCAATGTAAAAACAAATCCACTTGTGAACTTAGTTTCAGTACTATCGGAAATCTAATTAGCATCACTATAACTTTCAATAACTAGTGGATATCTTGTAAAATCCAAACCATAATCCATGGTAATACTCTGACTAATGCTTGCCAATGATCATGCCCATGATCACGCCCATGATTACTTGTGTATCTACTAAGCATGCCTAATGAATAAGCCAAGTTTGACCTTGTAGCATTCATTAAATACATTAAGCTTCCAATTGTCTGGGAATTTTCTAACTATGAGACTGCATTTCCACTATTTTTCCTTAATTTTCAATTTGCATCAAAAGGAGTAGCAATAGGCTTACACTCGAATCGCCCTAATTTTCTTACAATTTTTTCTGCATAATGAGATTGAGTAAGAATATATCCGTCATTATTTCTCTTTATTTGAATTCCTAAAATGACATCGGCTTGACTTAAGTCTCATGTCAAAATTTGAATTCAACAAAATTCACATCTTTGAATTTATTACATCTTTACTCGTTCCCATAATAAGCATGTCGTCTACACATAAACGTACAATCACACAAGAGTTTTTAGTGTTCTTAATGTAAACACACTTATCACACTCATTTATTTTGAATCATTGTGTCATTATTGTATGATCAAACTTTTCATGCCATTGGTTTGGAGCTTGTTTAAACCCATATAAAGATTTGACAAGTTTACAAACCTTATTTTCTTGACCATGGAACGTAAATTGTTCGGGTTGCCCCATATATATCTCCTCATCTAATTCTCTATTTTAAAATGATGTTTTAACATCCATTTGATGAATGTCCATATTATGTATTGTTGATATCCCATTAACATCCTAATTGATGTTGTTCTTGATACCGGGGAATAAGTATCGAAATAATCCAAGCCTTCATTTTGCCGATACCCTTTGGCTACCAAACGAGCTTTGTATTTATCTATGGTACCATCGGCCTTTAGAGTTCTTTTAAATATCCATTTACAACCCATTGGTTTGTTTCCAGGTGGTAAATCCACCAATTGCAAAGTGAGGTTCTGTAAAATGGACTCAATCTCACTATTTATAGTTTCCTTCCATAAATGGGCTTCGGGTGAAGCCATAGCTTCCTTAAAGCTTTCGAGTTCTGCTCCAATGAAGCATGTAACAAATTCCGCCAAATTGTTTTAGAATTTTAATTTTTTTTTTCCTCTTTTAGGTTCCAAGTCATTATCTTGAACAAGCAAAGAAGAAGATTCATTATCTCGAATTCTCTTATTATTCGAGACAGAATAGGTGTCCTTGTTTTCTTTATAAGGAAAAATTCCTTCAAAAGATTCAACATCAACAGATTCAATAATATTATTCGAATGTATATCTGAAATTTCAGATTTAATAAACAAGAATCTATATGCTGCACTATTAAGAGCAAATTCTAAGAATACACAATCAATTGTTTTCGGTCAAAGTTTAGTCCATGTTGGTAATGGAACTTGAACTTTTGCTAGGCAACCCCACACTTGAAGAGTTTTGTACGATGGCTTTCGTCCTTTCCATATTTCATAAAGATATTTATTGGTCTTCTTATGTGGAACTTTATTCAATATATGATTCGCAGTAAGTAAAGCTTCATCCCACAAATTTGTGTGGAAGCCCCGAGCTATTAAGCATGGAATTTATCATATCTTTAAATGTTTGATTTCCCCGTTCGGCAACACTGTTCTATTGTGGTGTATACGGAGCTGTTGTTTCATGTATAATTCCATGTTGAGCACAAAAAATCAGAAAATAAAGTGTACTCGTATTCACCACTCCTGTCTTATTTGAGTGTTTTTATTTTCTTTTCAAGCTGGTTTTCAACTTCTACCCTGTATGTCTTAAACATCTCAAAGGCTTCATCTTTGCTCTGAAGTAAATATAGATAGCAATATTTACTGCAATCATCTATGAATGTTAAATAATATTTTTTTTCCACCACGAGTAGGAGTTGATTTGAAATTACAAAGATCATTATGTATTAGTCTAAGTAATTCAAATTTAGATTCAACAAATTTAGATCCATGTACAGTCCTAAAATGTTTTCTAGCAAATTTAGATTCAACACAAATTTCACATTTATGATTGAAATTATTATCACTTTTCAGAATTAATCCCAATTGCATTATTCTATGTAACGAGCGATTATTTATGTGGCCTAGTCGAAAATGCCACAAATTAAGAGAATCAACTAGATAAGCGTAATTCTTATTTATTTTATTAACACCATGCATACCAATCACATTAAGTTTAAATATATCATCAGCCAAATAACCCTTTCCCTTAGTAAACACACATTTGTCAGATTCAAATATAAGTTTAAAACCCTTTTTGGTGAGAATTTGGCCAACACCAAGTTCTTTCTAATCTCAAGAATTTGAAGGATATGCAAGAGAGTTAGAGTTTTTTTTCCATATGTGTATTTTAGCACCACATTGCCTTTTCCTTCCACCGAATATGCCGAAGCATTGCTCGTGTATAGTTTTTCGCCATCAACCTTATGCACATAATCAGAAAATAAATCTCGATCAGCTCAAATGTACCTTGTTGCACCTGTGTCTATCCACCAGCCCTTAACATCTCGAACCATGTTAACTTCAGAAACAACTAAAGGAAAGTTGTTATCATATGTTCCAACATTTGCCTGGTTGTTGGGGTTGGCTTGATCTTTATGGTGTCCGCAATATTTTTCTTTATTGCCTCATTACCCAACAACTTCCTTTAATGGAAATTTGCAGGACCATGCTTTGTAAGGTTCTTTCCTTTTTTTTTTTTTTTTTTTCTGGAATCTTGGTTTCGACGGCATTCCTTCCATCAGATTGGCTTTGGCCTACATAGTAGGAGCTTTAACCTTGTCTCCTTTTCTATGATCTTCTTCAACTCGAAGCTTTAGAATTAAATCTTCCATCGACATCTCACGATGCTTGTGCTTTAAGTAGATCTTGAAATCTTTCCAACCAGGGGGTAATTTCTTTATGATTACGCCAACCTGGAAGTGTTCATTTATAGAACATCCTTCTGCATGTAGATCATGCATCAACACTTGGATTTCTTCAACCTGTTTCACTACAAATTTTGAATCAACCATAACATACTTAAGAAAATTGCCAATTACAAATTTCTTTGCACCAACATCTTCTGTGTTATATTTTTTCACAAGTGATTCCCATAATTCTTTGGCGGTTTAACAAGTTGAATAAATATCATAAAGAGTATCATCGAGATGATTAAGGATATAATTCCTACGCAAGAAGTCGGAATTCGTCCAGTTGTCCAGGTCCATCATTGTTTCCTCGGTCTGCGGGTTTTCAGTCGTCGAATTCGGGGTATCTTCTAGGACCACGTGAGCCAAACTCATGGTAGTGAGGTAGAAAAATGTTTTTTTGTTGACATCTCTTAAAATAAAGGACAAATTACAGCCCCCCCCCCCCCCCCCCCCCCCCAACCACCCCCCACCCCCCGAGTTATGGTCAAATTACGAAAATTGGCTAAGTTGTGAGATTGGGGTGTAAATCATGAAATTGGAGTTGAATTATGGTTTCAAGGAGTTTGAGGCAATTTTGGTATACATAAAAGAGTTTTCCTTATTTGCAAATAAACTTAAATGAGGTGGATTTATTTGGAGGTTTTTGCTCTTAAATACCTAATCACAAGATACTTTTCTACCCACTTGAATTGACATGTTTGCCCTTCGCTAATTGATTTTGTATTTTTTTTTCTTATATATATTACTATACTTATAACCAAAAACTTCATATTCCTACTTCAATCAAATATTATAGTTCCCAAACAACTCAAAAGTTTACGCAAAATAAAATTAAAACAACGTCGGAAAAAAAACGAGAATTTTCTTTCCAGATTCTCATCATCTCTGATTCTTTTCATCGTATTCTTCTTCCTCTTCATCTTCATCATCATCTTTCTCTTCCTTCTTCTTCCTCTTCATTTTTCTTCCTCTTTTTCTTTTTTTCATTATCGGTTTTTGTTCTTGACGAATTTCCATCTGGGGATATGGATTGTGCGTTGTATGATCGGTGTAATTGTGAATCAGTAACAGCTTTGGGATAAACGACACGGGCAACGAGCAATCTGCCCATGCAATTCCTTCCGCCGCGAACATTGACCCACACAACGATGATACTTTTTTGGTACATAACATATACGTTATATAGCAATTGACGATACTTATTCGGTACTCTAGACATACGTTTGTGTATGTATAATACGATGATTTTCAATAATTAAATTTTAAGAATTTTTTAATTTATAAATAATTGGTAGCCATTACATGTCTCTAAAACATGTTTAAAAACATCAATAAACTAAATATAAATGGATTTATATTGTCAATAAATATGTAGAAAATTGATATCTCTCTCTCTCTCTCTCTCTCTCTCTCTCTCTCTCTCTCTCTCTCTCTCTCTCTCTCTCTCTCTCTCTCTCTATATATATATATATATATATATATATATATATATATATATATATATATATATATATATATATATATATATATATATATATATATATATATATATATATATATATATATATATATATATATATATATATATATATTGAAAAAATAACTGTATTAGACTTTACGAAGAATCGTATGACTAAAGCACTGTAAATGTTCACCGTTGTTCGCTAGAACATATGTGTTATGCATACCTCGTGTTCTCGTAGACGTAGACATTGTGCTTACATAATGTACGTTCATAAATCGAGTGGTTTGGAGTCTAAAATAATCAAATAATACCTATTAGACGTCCATGGTTTATAATGTGCAAAAATATGTACATCGGGTTCATCGAATTACGTGTTCTCAAGAGAATGGTCATTTCTATCTTTAATGTCATTCCTAGTTCAAGACCTTCTGCTCAATACGAGTAAATCATTCAAATTGGCAGCATTTTGGGCTCCAAATTATGCAAATACTTATATATTTTGTTCAAATATCACTAGAAACACGTTTTACGGTCATTATGCGGTTAATTATTATTATACAAAACAAAAATAAAATAAATTATAATGTTAAAATAATAACGGTATCGGAGTTTATATGTGGATGTATATGCACTACAAGAAAATTTGCTTTTTACTACGAAAGTTTTTTGCTACGGTAAAAAACTGTAATAAAAAGGTACTTTTTACTAGAGGACCGAATTGGAGGCCTTGGAAATACTAGGATTTACCGTAGCAAAAAAATATTTGGTACGGCCATCTACCGTAGTGGCAGCCACTACACTGGTGACGTAGGCCTAGGAGGAACCAATGAGGGACGACAAATTGAGGAGGACCATGACGACTAGGGGACGTTGTGTTTTCTTTCCCTTTTATTTTTTATTCTGCTTTTGAGCATAGGGACTATGCTAGAGTTGGAGTTTTCAGGTGGTGTTTGTTGAACCTGTTTTCTTTTGTTTTGTATTTTCATTTGTTTTGGATGGTCCTTGGATTGGTATTTCGTTTACGATTTATTTTGCTAGACTTTGTTTTTATTATCTTATTTTGATTTGAACTTTTGCATGCATATCATATAAGTTAGTTTCATTTTTGTATTTCGATTTTCGTACTAGTGTTATGTTTGTCACATGCATTTGATATAGGATCGAGTGTAAGTTGCATTTTCGGATTCTATTGAAGCAAAGCAGTTAATGAATTAGTAGACTTGTTAGTTAACCTTAAAATTGAAGTTCTGCATAACCGGCAATTAATAGATGAACCTTCCTACCGCATTTCTGCAACTTGTTTTGAGAGCCTTTTGAATCTTTTCCGATTAAGCATGAGCACACTTTTCTGAGGGGTATAATAGTCTGAGGTTTGGGGGGTGAGTTAGAATTGAATTATGTTTTCACGATTCGAGTTGTTGGCTAAAAAAAATCAATAATAGTTTTTACGTTTTTACATTATGTTGTTGTTTTGTTAAAAAAAAAATGGAATTGTCGTGATTCACGCTCTGATTTCCCGGCCTGTCTGACTCGAGCTTAACCTGTAGGGTGCACATCGTCGCCTAGTCTCTCGAGCTAACTGGCTTGGGGGTTTCCTGGACTAAAGTTCGATACATGGGTCAGAGAGAAAACACAGTGGTATCGAGCCTTGCACGAGTAACGATTGTCTCCTTTAAAAAAAATTGTGATGAAAATCACCAAAAAAATGTTGTTGTCATTTTTCTATTGAATAAATAGACTTACTTGTGCCCGATTCGAGTTTTTGAATTTTAGAATCAAAACTTACTTTTCGTCCACATTTCTACTCAAAACCTTCGATGATTGTGCTTTAAGTTTGATTACGGATTCTTGAGTTTATCTAATATTTTGGTGTAGAAACAACTAATTGCGTCGGTAGGGAAGTCGAATATCTTAAGCAGTATGTTATTCTAAAATTTTAGGTTACCTAGATCGTTTTATCTTTGGAATTAATTGCAATGTTTTGACCAATCCGGCAACTTTGTGAGTGTGTTGTCTGAAAGCCCTCACAAGACACAACTCGTCCTTTGGTTGTACCCAGAGGTTCAAAGGCTTGTTGCATACGCTAAATGCAATCGTGATTCCCTACGTTAGTGGCCTAGATTTAGTTTGTTGTTTTTGTTCCTTTGTGTTGTAGTTTTGTTTTGATTTACTCGGGACGAGTAAATATCTACGTTTAAGGATGTGATAAGTGTTCGTTTTGCACAATTTTTACTTATCGAATCTTCGAGTTTTGGTCTTCGTTCGTCCGAGTTTTCGGCTTTATTTATTCATATTATGCTTTTCTTGTTTTATTTCTTTTCTTTAGGTTTTGTTAGCTATTTTTGTCGAGTCGAAGCCATTTGAAAGTGAAACCGATTTTTCAAGCCAAATAAAGTGGCAAAGAAGACTCAGATCGCGGTACAAGGTATGCGTATCGCAATCTTGGGTTGTCACAATAGGCTTTCTGATCCATACCCGGATCGCGATCCAGCAATCCCGTATCACGATCAGGGGGTTGTCACAGTGTGCTTTTTGCTCAAGATCCAGATCGCGATCCAGACTTCCCGGATCGCGATCTGGGGGGTCTCACAGTGCAGTTTTGTTCCAGATCCAGATCGCGATCTGGCAAGGAGGTGGGCAGTTCCTGGAGGCCTCCAGATCGCGATCCAGCAGCTCCGTATCCCGATCTGGGCACATTTTTCGAGAGCATATATTTGTTAATGCGAAGCTTCTTGATGAAGCATTGCATTAACTATAAATAGGAAGGCTCTTTCATTCTCACTTCTTCTTAGACTTTTTACGGTTTTCGACAGTTCTTCGCGGGAATCTTTGACAGGGGTTTTGACTTGGGTTTTTCTTAAGCAATTTCTTTACGTTTTGTTCTTCATTTCTTGTGTACATTCTTTTTGATACTATGTTTGTTATGAACTAAGAACATTTTGTTCTAGGGTAATGAAACATTGTATATATTAATTTCAATTTCCATTTCTGTTATCTATTTGTCGTGTTTTGATTTCATTTATGTTTTCCTGTATTAAATGCTTCTGATTGATTGATCATCTCTTGGATTGATTTTAAATAGGAATGAACTCGAGAGAGGATTTCTTGTTTGAACTTAGGAAAACATTGCTTGGGTTGTGGAAACGGAGACGTGATACATCTCGGGTAGCCCTTAAGGACTTGACCTAACTGCTCTCTTAATATCAGGTTCTGAACGGAGACGTCGGACCTGTGGGTACACTCTAACTACATTGGAGATGGGGGTTAGAGTATTTTAGCGTATGGGTTAACGAATAGGAATTTGGCTTTAAATAACGGGTTTGTAGATCGTTGTTAATTATACATTGGTGGATATTACCCTAGAAGTCCCTTTTTAAATTGAAACCCTCCCGTTAAGAGTTGTCGCTATTCTATTTACGTATATTCTATATATTTACATGTTCACAACTTTGTTTGTTGTTAATTTAGGGTTAATCACAATTCCAACCATTTATGATCGGCTAGATAATATAACGATAATATAATTACATTAGTCAACATGTGAATCTGTAGGTCCCTGTGGATCGATATTTGAAACCACTGTTCTACAAAATGCGATACTGTACACTTGCGGTAATTTATACGTAAGGAAAACGCGTATCAATAAATTGAGTGGTTTGGAGTCTAAAATGTTTAAATAATACCATATTAGATGTCCATGGATTATAATGTGCAAAACACGGTATATTGGGTTCATCGAATTACGTATTCTCTAGAGAATTGTCACTTCTATTTACAATGTCACTTCTATTTACAATGTCACTCCTACTCAATACGAGTAAATTAATCATTTAATTTGGTAGGATCTCGGACTACAGATGATGCAAATACTTTTATAATTTGTTCAAATATCATTATAAACACATTTTACGGTCATCACGCGGTTAATTATTATTATATAAAATAAAATAAATTAAATGTTAAAATAATAATAGTATCGGAATTTATATGTGAAGGTATATGGTTTGATACTCAAACATATGATTATTCTTACCAAACTTATGTCCAGAAATAAGGTTTTTTTTAGTCTAAATTGATCAAATATTGTCATATAGAAGTCCGTGAGTTATAATGATTCAAATATTGATCTAAATTGATCAAATTGATCAAATATTGTCACTCCTAATGATTCAAATCCGTATATATTTTGCTCAAAAATGTTTCTGGACATATTTTACAGTCGTTGAACAGTAAATCAATAAATTAAAACAAGCAAACTATACGAATAAACATGTCTTTGGAAATGAAAATGTATATGTTCTATCTAGGGGAACATATATATGTCTTTGGAAAAGAAAACGCATATGTTCTAACTAGTCGAACGTATCGTTGTATGAATATAACGTATGGGTTACTCTATTTTGTAAGCTTGATACTCTGTTTTTTATACTCTTTGAATGCATAATCTGAATGTCCTCTGAGAACATGAATCAAAGAAACTTTTTCTGTTAGCCAGGAAAAACAATAAGAAAGATTTACAAAATTTTGAATACGCTACACCAAATCTAACTTTGAAAGATTTCCACGTCCATAGATTAATCAGGAATGGCGTTTTGGTAGGAAAAAAACACAGAACGAAAACGTGTTTACATTTGTTGGGTGGAAAACAACGTTTTATGGGGAGAGATGGTTGGTTGATGTTATTTTGAATTAAAAAAGGGGCATTTTAGATATTTCAAGTCGGATAGAGAGATATATGTAAGTGAAACTTAAAAGGGAGATTACTGTGAAATAGTATACTAGTAGGGACCGAAGAGTATATGAAACTAGTTGATAGGTATTTATGAGCAAAAACTCCGTTTATTTGAAAGACAAAAAATTGATGTTTGTGTTGGACATATTTGTTATTTATTTTCTGTTTTTTTTTTTTTTTAAGTAAATTAGTAAATTTTGATCATTTGATGAATGAGAGTAGTTGGGGTGTCAAAACGTACCTACCACGAAAATTATGACACGCAACACAAGACAGTAGGATATTTATTATTGGGTGTCGTGTCTTTGTTGAGCTTGTATCCGATCCTGATGGTGTTTGCGTGTACATGCGTGAGTAATAATTCAATAATCACATCATCCGAAGAAGATAAGATGCTGAATACGGCGTCGTTGTTGAACATGAACATGAATGAGACATTCTACATCTCCCATGGTTCGCCGACGCTGGCTATCGACGATTCTCAGCCGGCGAGACACTTCCTCCAATCTTTCCGGCAAAGGGTGCTGACTCAGAAACCGAACTCCATATTGGTTGTGTCGGCACACTGGGAGACCACTCACCCCACCGTCAACCTCATTTACGGCACTTCCGACACCATCTACGATTTCTACAACTTCCCCAAACCCATGTACCAGGTCTTTCTTTCCTTCATCAATTTTATTTATTCAATTATTCAATATCACAAATTCATTTATATGTACAACCCTGACTCTGTCTGTGTGATGTTTGGATAATTTCAAAAAAGGAATTCATGAAATGAATTCTAGTTAACATAAATAATCTATCTAGTTGTTGCATCCATCCATTCTTGTTATAATAAACAAAATTAATTGTTGCAAGTTGCAACCATTTTTTTTTGTTGGTAGATAACTTAATGATAAGAGGTAAATGGAAATTGTAATTTGATGTATACAGCTGAAGTATCCAGCACCGGGAGCACCTGAATTGGCGAAGAAGGTGAAGAAACTGATTGATGAGTCTTGGATATTATCGGAAGAAGTTGAAGAGGATAAGAATCGAGGTTTGGATCACGGAGCGTGGGTACCACTAATGCTAATGTATCCAGATGCAGATATACCTGTTTGTCAACTATCAATACAAACAAATATGGATGCAACTTATCATTACAAGATTGGAAGGGCTTTGTCTCCATTAAAGAAACAAGGTGTACTCATTCTTGGTTCTGGTTCTGCAACTCATAACTTACGAACCATGCAAAACGTCGATGACAACTCTGTTGCTTCTTGGGCTGCCGAGTTCAATAATTGGCTCAAACAATCCCTTCTCACTGGAAGGTATTAACTACAACTCCTTTCTTACTTTCGAAAGTCTTCATTTGTTTTCAATTCATTTGGAATTTTTTGGTTGAAGGTACGAAGATGTGAACAAGTATGAGGAGAAGGCACCATTTGCGAAGCAAGCACATCCGAGACCTGACCATCTATATCCGTTACACGTAGCGATGGGTGCTGCTGGTTTAGATTCAAAGGCTGAACTCATTCATGATAGTTGGTCTAATTACACTCTCTCTTATGCCTCCTACAAGTTCACTCAATCTACTACTTAAACTCATTCTACCACTTTTAACTTATTACCTGAATAACTGTGTGTGTCTGTGTGTGTGTTTATATATATATATATATATATATATATATATATATATATATATATATATATATATACTATTTCTAGCTCTCTACGGAATAAAATGAAATGTTGCTTGGCTTCTCCGATTATACTATATCTGTATCTACCGCCGCTGTTTGTAACTTTTATTTATTCGGAGTTGTGGTTTACACAGTAGTGTGTATAATGAATATATTTGATATGTAATCCAATTTTATTATGAAAACATTGATATGTGGGTGGGTGGGTCTAATTTGTTTACTTGCTTCACTTGTCTCTATATTTAACAGATCAAATTTTAGATCAAAAATGGAAGAAGCAATAAATAATATTGTTTGAATGCTTAATCCACACTTAATAAGTTAAACGTACTCAAATGCTTAATCCATGATAGCTGGTCTAGTTACACAGTTGATTAATTAGGATTAGGTGATGTAATTAACATAAGAATTTGATGAAGGTGTATGATTAATTAGGATTAGGTGATGTAATTAGGATAAGAATTTGATGAAGTTGTATGGAATTGAATGATGGACTACTTGAAGCATCATTACGAGACTCTACCACTTTTTCATCATGGTTCAACCAATATTGGAACTTGTTCGGACCAATCTCGAAAATTCTAGCCCCGCAACCTTAAACTCCTAGAATTTGTTCAGGACAAAATTCAAGGTGTCTGATTCAAATAAAAAATTCCACCCCTTGTTTCTATTTTGTTCAAAATTCTTTCTTCCATGGGTCCTTGGTTGGATTGTCGAATATACAAATGATAAAATACCATCCAAGGGAAGATCAAAGTAAAATAGTGGAGGAAGTTCAAGATTCCACCAAGCCTTTACAAGACAAATCTCCAATTTATATATATATATATATATATATATATATATATATATATATATATATATATATATATATATATATATATATATATATATATATATATATATATATATATATATATATATATATATATATTCTTTTCCTAGTGATGATGCTAAAAAGTAGATCACCTGGGGTAGTGTAGAAAATGTATTGGGAGAGCAAAGCGGATCGGTAGCTTGACAACTTGATGATCCTGAGGTACCTGCGAAATGAACACACGTGAACTACGCCGGGGGTTGATCCGGCGGAAACCCCTCCGACGCTCAAGTCAGACGTGCTGATCATAGAATTAGTCCAGAGAATACGTATTGTAGTATTGCTCAGTTCATAGGACGTACCTTAATAAAATGAGGAAAACCTCTATTTATATGTCGTTTATTGGGTTGGGTTTGCTTTGTTGGGCCCAAGCCTTACTTGAAGGTGTTTGGGCCTCGGTGATATTGGTCTTCGATATTGGGCTCGTGGCCCAGTAGGTAAATAACTTGTAGGCCAATTGGGTTGGCCCAATTAGGCATATCATTAAGCCCCCCACTCTCGAGTCGATGTGGGGGCCATGTCGAAATGGGTTCTCAATCGTGTCGAGAGTGAAAATTGTAGTGTTCGTTCTTTGGCATATGGCCTGATGGTGTGCGAAAATGCATTGGAGCGTGTGTCGGAGGGGCGTGAATGCGCGTTGGCGCGACTAAGTTGTCGCTATGTAAGTTATTTGAGTCGTCGGTGTTGTCCCGCGACGATGTAGTAGCGAATTGTCTCCTCGTGGGAGTTGTCTCGTCGCGGGGTAATATAGTTGATCGAGTTATCTCCTCGTGGGAGTTGTTTCGCGATAATGTGGCAGCACGGATCAAGTAATCTCCTCGTGGGAGTTGTCTCGTCGGGGGGTAATAGAGTTGATCGAGTTATCTCCTCGTGGGAGTTGTCTCGTGATAATGTAGTAGCACGGAGCTAGTATTCTCCTCGTGGGAGTTGTTATTTATCGACATTGTCAATGTTTTTGACGCGTTGCTTGTATGTGTTTACATATAGCCTTGTGCGTGATGTACTTGAGGAGGGGATCAGGCTCTCAAGAGTTTTTTTATGGGGATCGTGCCCCTTGTTAGACCTCGTGGGTCGTAAGTATGTTTGGACCGTGGCCACGTTTTAATGAAGGACCCATCGAAAACAAGTAGATAAATTTTGAGTAATCAAGCTGGCCAGGCTATATAGATTCTCATAATATCTCTAAGTGTTTCTAGGGTTGTAATCGTGCTAACTTGAGCTTGCGATTATGTAGTGCATTGCGAGCGAGTTGTCTCTTCAAGAGAGCTGTCTTGCAGCGAAGTTGTAGGAGCATTGGATGACGCGCGATTGAGGAGCGTGCGGATTGAGGTTGCTCTGAGCGAGTTGTCTCCTCGTGGGAGTTGTTTCGCAGCGAGTCTTATTATCGAGCGAGGTGGTTGTACGTGGGAGTTGCCTCGCAACAGACTTGTAGTATCGAGCGAGTTGGCTCCTCGTGGGAGTTGTCTCGCTGCGGGTTGTGGTACCAAGCGAGTTGGCTTTTCGTGGGAGTTGTCTCGCTACGGGTTCGTAGTACCGAGTGAGTTGGCTCCTCGTGGGAGTTGCCTCGCTGTGGGTTCGTAGACCCGAGGGAGTTGACTCCTCGTGGGAGTTGCCTCGCAACGGGTTATATGACTGAGCAAGTTATCTCCTCGCGGGAGTTATCTTGCCGCCGGTTGTAGTACCGAGCGAGTTGGCTCCTCGTGGGAGTTGTCTCGCTACGAGTTGTAGTATCGGGCGAGTTGGCTCCTCGTGGGAGTTGTGTCGCTGCGAATTGTGGGACAGAGCGAGTGGTCTTCTCGTGGGAGTTATTTCGTTGTGGTTATGAGACCCGAGGGAGTTGGCTCCTCGTGGGAGTTATCTCACAACGGGTTATAAGACGGAGCGAGTGGTCTCCTCGTGGGAGTTATCTCGCTATGGTTTCGTAGACCCGAGGGAGTTGGCTCCTCGTGGGAGTTGTCCCGCTACAGGTTGTAGTTCCGAGCGAGTTGGCTCCTCGTGGGAGTTGTCTCGCTACGGGTTCATAATACCGATGGAGTTGACTCCTCATGGGAGTTGTCTCGCAACGAGTGTGTAGGGCCGAGCGAGTTTGCTCCTCGTGGGAGTTATCTCGCTATGGCGTTGAGACCCGAGGGAATTGGCTCCTCGTGGGAGTTGCCTCGCGACGGGTTATAGGACAGAGCGAGTATTCTCCTCGTGGGAGTTAACTCGCTATGGTTTCGTAGACCCGAGGGAGTTGGCTCCTCGTGGGAGTTGTCTCGCTGCGGGTTGTAGGACGGAGCGAGTTATCTCCTCGTGGGAGTTGTCTCGCTGCGGGTTGTAGTTCCGAGCGAGTTGGCTCCTCGTGGGAGTTGTCTCGCAAGCCCCCCACTCTCGAGAGGATGTGGGAGCCACGTTGAAAAGGGTACCGGATCTTGTCGAGAGTAGATCGGTGTTGTATTCTTGCGTTAATCGTTGGCATGGTGTGGAGAAATAATTTTTTTTTTTTCCATTTGATAGCGAACGCAATTTGGTAGGTGCGTTAAAGAGCTCGCGCAATTTGGTGGAACGCGTTGAAATTCTCATGCGATTTGGTGAAGCGAGTCGAAATCTACGCGCAATTTAGTGGAAGGCGGTGAAAGTTGTGCCCAATTATATGGGAGCGCGCGCTCCAAGGTTGCCTTGGGAGGCGCGCGCGCGTGCATGGGAAGGCGCGCTCCTCTTCCCCCTTTTTTTTTTTTTTTTTTTTTTTTTTTTTTTTTTTTGCTGCTGGCGCGTGCCGTGCACGCGCGCGTCTGGCGCGTGTAGGCCACGCGCGCGTGCTGTGTACGCGCGCGTACTGGCCTTTTTTTTTTTTTTTTTTTTTTTTTTTTTTTTTTTTTTGCTGCTGGCGCGTGCAGTGCACGCGCGCGTCTGGCGCGTGTAGGCCACGCGCGCGTGCTGTGCACGCGCGCCTCCTAGACTTTTTTTTTTTTTTTTTTTTTTTTTTTTTTTTTTTTTTTTCCTTCTTTTTTCTTTTCTACTTCTTCTTTTTTCTTCTTCTTTTTTTCTCTTCTACTTCTTTTTCTTGTTTCTTTTTTCTTCTTCTGTCTTCTTCTCTTTTTTCTTCATCTTCTCTTTTTCTTCTTCTTTCTTCTTCATCTATTTTCTTTTTCTTTTTTATTTGGTTGATATTCACCCCCTTGGGGATGTTTTATTTTTTGAATAGGGATATTACCCTCATTCCTTGAGATGGGATGTGCACCCCTCTTGGGGATGTTCTATTTTTTAAGTAGGGAGATTATCCTCGTTCCTTGAGATGGGATGTGCATCCCCTTGGGGATGTTCTATTTTTTGAGTAGGGAGATTATCCTCGTTCCTTGAGATGGGATGTGCACCCCTCTTGGGGATGTTCTATTTTTTAAGTAGGGAGATTATCCTCGTTCCTTGAGATGGGATGTGCATCCCCTTGGGGATGTTCTATTTTTTTAGTAGGGAGATTATCCTCGTTCCTTGAGATGGGATGTGCACCCCCTTGGGGATGAAAGGTCAGTGGATGTACCACCCTTGAGATGAGATGCCCAACTTTAGCATGGGATAGCCCCCCATTTAGGATGAGGCGGTCACGAACCACTGGGGTGAGATGCCCCACCTTGGCGATATATGGTGCCACTGATTCAGTGGCAGCACGAGTTGAATCTTCCGTGATCATACGCTGAAGGTCTTCTTCGGTTATCTGAACCGTTCGAGAAGTAAGTAGAAATTGATCATGTTGGGGACCCAGTGGGGCCTCACGAGGAGGAGCGTTGGCTCCTGCTATGACGAATGAAATGTTTTGGGGGCGATGTGAACCCCCAGGGAGTCGATAACCCTTGGCGAACGAAATATTTTGGGAGCAGATGTAAGCCCCCAGGGAGTCGATAACCCTTGGCGAACGAAATATTTTGGAGGCGATGTAAGCCCCCCGGGAGTCGATAACCCTTGGCGAACGAAATATTTTGGGGGCGATGTAAGCCCCTAGGGAGTCGATAACCCTTGGCGAGCGAAATATTTTGGGGGCGGATGTAAGCCCCCAGGGAGTCGATAACCCTTGGCGAGCGAAATATTTTGGGGGCGGATGTAAGCCCCCGGGGAGTCGATAACCCTTGGCGAGCGAAATATTTTGGGGGCATATGTAAGCCCCCAGGGAGTCGACGGCGGTGGTGCCATAGGTGGCTCCACATGTGGAGCAGGTGCTGATATCGCGTTGGGAGCATTTGCTCCCATCGTGCCGATATATTGGGTCACGGCCTCTATGGCAGCGCGAGTTGAAGTTTCTGCTATCATGCGTTGAAGCGCATCCTCGGTTATTTGAACCGTTCGAGGAGCAGGGAGCGGTGGATCGGCGAGTGGTTGGTCCCCAAGGGGGATCACCTGAACCTCGCGAGGCGGATCCATGGGATGTGGAGGAGGTGGCAAGCCAGAGCCTCCACGAGGTGGGAGGTCGTTTGCTGTGTCCTTTTCTCTCCGAGCAGACACCTCAGGAGGATCTTGTTGGCTACGTGATCTGGTTTGCATCGTTCCCACAGACGGCGCCAAAATGATGATGCTAAAAAGTAGATCACCTGGGGTAGTGTAGAAAATGTATTGGGAGAGCAAAGCGGATCGGTAGCTTGACAACTTGATGATCCTGAGGTACCTGCGAAATGAACACACGTGAACTACGCCGGGGGTTGATCCGGCGGAAACCCCTCCGACGCTCAAGTCAGACGTGCTGATCATAGAATTAGTCCAGAGAATACGTATTGTAGTATTGCTCAGTTCATAGGACGTACCTTAATAAAATGAGGAAAACCTCTATTTATATGTCGTTTATTGGGTTGGGTTTGCTTTGTTGGGCCCAAGCCTTACTTGAAGGTGTTTGGGCCTCGGTGATATTGGTCTTCGATATTGGGCTCGTGGCCCAGTAGGTAAATAACTTGTAGGCCAATTGGGTTGGCCCAATTAGGCATATCACCTAGCTTTGAACACATTACAGATGCTCCATGATTTTAATATGGAGAAATGAGGATAACCACACGATTCGAGCAAAAGAGTCGTATACAGAAAAAAGATCAAATTAACAAACTTATTAATCTTGAGCAGTACCACCGCTGAAATCATATAGCCCTTATAAATGGGTCAAAGTTCAAAATAATTTCAGGCAAACAAACTATTTATAGACACATTAACAAATTACGGGTTTACCGACAGTGTGGTATTCAAACTAAATTATTAGCCCAACATTAACAATGGCTGGTAATGGTGTAGTTCTTGAAATCTCAAAGTATACAAATTTGAAATTTATAAACATGGCAAAGTAAAATATCAAAGTGGCACAAGGGTATTAATTAATTAATTAATATGACATTTGAAGTTGGATGAACATTCCTCCCTCCACAAGCACAATCCACATTGTTGGTTGTATATTGTCGGCTTTCAACACTTTTTCGATGCCGTCCTGCGAATCAGCATACATTGGTATTAAAATGCAAGCTTGAAATAAATGCAAGATAGCACAAGTGCGAAAACAAGCAACTTCCTCTTTTCGATACGCACACTTCAAAATGCATTCCGACCATGTGAGAATATATAAAACATAATATATATATATATATACCTCATCAAGGTTTTTGTATTCAACTTGTCAGAATCATTTTGTGCTGTGTTTGCATCCGTTAATAACTTACTTCCATGATCAGCAATATCTTTGAGACCCTGCAAATTCATACGAAAATGCACATTAGAGTTGGCTGTGTTTCTCCTAGTTACCACATTTTGGCTTTAAAACATTCAACAAAACCAAAACTCACAAGTTAGAGGTCAACTTTGAAAGAAGAAATGACAGGATTATTAATCAATTATCACTTCTTTGCTACCAATTTATAACCAATTACTTATATATTGTAATTGGAATCCAAAAAGATCAAACACGCGAGCACTAAAACCCATGAGCCTGCTAGCATAGCTATCAAGATAGCAATGATATAATGATTATCTTTTCTTCTCAGTTTTAGCCCATTATTTGACTAGAAAATGATGAATTACCATTAGGCTTGGTATCGAGCTTCCAGCAATTTTAAGTTGATCCTGCATAAACCCATGGATGACTTGCGTAAATATTGGTAATAAAAGAGCATTAAACACTGAAAAATTTACAGATGTAATAAATAGTGGTGAGAGTGAGTATAAAACAGAGGCGTTAGTTAACATAATTTTTTTACAAAATGACACCAATGCACTGAGTTGGACATCCACCCCATCCCCTCCCACCAATATTAAACCCTGAAAAATCTATAGATCTGCATGCAACATATATTACTTGTATCAAGAATTTGATGAAACACGGGAAGAAATTACATACCTGAAGCATTTCAGGCATTTTCACCTTTTTGCCATTAACAATGCCACAAAGGTACATTACCCCAGCATTTGCAAGCTCCTATAGTGATATGCAGGAAAAATATTATAATATATATGTGCATTAGAAAACAATTAGTTGCAAATAGGTATCATAGCAGCTTGTTTGGTTAAATAGCTAATTCACCTGTTTATCTTCTAATGAATGCAGCTTGCCATCCTGCAATCCCAGATACACAATCAGGAGGGGGAAAGGGAAGTAACAAAGCAATACAAAACATTACAATGTAAGCATATCCACTACTCAAAATCCAAAGCGGTATTATCTAATAGACATTACTCAACACTTGAGCACATCCACTGTGTCATATTTTTCCTAACATCACAGAACCAAGAAAGCAAGATAATTTGATGAACCAGCCAAGATTTAGTTGCCTGAATACACAAAAATCTAAAGAAATATTTTTTGGAATGTAAGATGAATACGTATCACCGTACTTGTCAGTATTAGAAAATGACAGTAATGGGGAGGGAGATACTTCAACACACCGAGAATCTAATTTGGTTAATTACTTCAACAGCCTCTAAGTTCCTCCTTAATGACAAAATCAAGTACAGGCTGGCAGCTCCCCATAATTTCAGAAGAAAACTATGTTCTCTCTCATTCCCCAGTTACAGGTGACTTTGTTTGTTTACCGAACGTATCCTTGCTGATCTATATTCAGGTATTTCTGATCTATGCGCATCAACATATCCTATAACTGTTACTATAAATTATTGTGTTTTTTTTTTTTTAATTAATAAGATACATTTTTAAATGACTCCAAAACTACAAATCATTCTCACAATAAAAAACACCCACGCTTTACAATATAGCGACTGCATTATGTAATATCTCGATAATGATTTTAAAAAATCTCAGTAAACTAATCAAAAAATAACAAAGTATTTCAAAAAGTGACCAACCAAACCAGAAACCATCCTCTGCAACTCATCCAAGTCGAAGCCAATTTGAGAGAGATCACCCCGCACATCGCCGACCTGTTTCACGTATTTAATGTTTTAGTCACATTCCGACATATAGTCATGTGAATTATAGTTGTTGAGCTAGATCATACGCCTGTTTCACAAATTACTTACTAGAAAAACTTAAAACCACAATTAAATATTAATAACTGCAAAATAGATTTACCTCATTTCTAATTAGTTTTGAAATCTCTACTTGTTCATCGAGTTTTCCATCCAAGTTCTCTATTCTCTGTGTCAGGTGCCTTTTTGCTGCCTATCAGAAAAAGTATCCACAGAAAATCAATACACTCATTTATGGTAAAAATAACAAGCAGTACAAAATAACAAGTAAAGATGTCTTGAGGGTATTTTAACTAATGCGATGCAACAATGGTTAACTTCTGAAAGACAGGAAAACAAGAAAGAACCTTAGAACATAACTACATAAATAAGAGACGGTAGCTAATGATGTAGTTAATCGCCTTCGGTTAAGATGATTTCAGTTATTGCCAGTCACAAAGTAATGGTCACGAGTTGCAATTCGGGTATAGAAATATACAAAATCTGTATATATGAACAGAAATAGTGATGGTTGCAATGATTTTAATCAGATAAACATATACTTACTGCAAGAGCTTCAGAGACATGATCCAAATGTTTTGTCAAGTTTGCAACAGCATTTGTCATGTTGTGCTTCGTTACATACATCAAATCTGAGAATGAAAGACCCTAACATTTAAAGGACAGAGATTCAAAGAGGAGTCAAAACGTAAAATACAAAAAATAACTTAAGAGCTGTGAGGAGAATGCACCAAGGGAAGAAAATGAATATAAAGATATACAACTGTACCTTCCACCACATGTATCCATAACCTAAAGCTCCCAAAGCAGCAGCTGGCACTATTAGAGATGTCAAATTACCTGTCACGAAGAGAAGGAATGAGAATAACTAACACAGCTAAAAATCCTTCAAGTTCCGATGCTTATGCAAGATACTAACTTTGGCCAGAGTTCCCGTTTAGAACAGTAATTTGCCTAGATGAGGCCAGTTGGCGAACCTCCATGGCTAAGCGACGAACCTTCGAGAAAATAAACCACAATCACTTTTAAAGATTCAAAGGTATCATCGTTTAGTGTCGCATGGAAATACATAAATCTTTCAGCAAAGATCTGATTTCTACCTCCAAAACAGTCATTCTCACAGTCAAACATCAGACATACATACAGCCCTATTTAGCATATTAAAACAAAGATCATCCATAAGTTCAAGAAGATTAAATTAGTATCATTTTTATTCATAGAAACAAGAATGTCAACAAGGGTTGAATCCATTTTCACGCTTGCCCAAGACAATTTAAATATTCAAATAAGAATGACTCCAAACTTGTTCAAGACTATAATTAATTGAATATGATGTCATTTTGTTAAATTCATTTAAACAAACAATATAAAAGTATTAGTACAATATCTTACTAAGTAATCAAAATTAAATACTATTGCCATTGAATAAACATCAATAAAATTGAATGGGTAGTTACACTTTGCCATCCAACTATAAAAGTTTTCTCACATTGCCCTCTGAACAAATATTTTTCACGTAACCATCAAAAGTGCATGGTATTTTCACTTTACCGACGAATGCTTCCATCCGGTGGAATATCCCATTATGACTCCACTAAATTTATGTCATGCGAGGGCAAATCAGTCAATTCATTTGAAGTTCCTAAAACTATTACAGTTTGAATCCAAACTTTTATATTTTTTGGCACTATTCCAACTGAATATGGCATTTTCTCTTTCTTTTATCACCCATTCACAAGAGATTATCTGGTTGCGTATTATAATAACAAATATATGGGCAATCGACAACAGTCTTGTATTTCTAAAAAGTAAAAACTAGCTAATTATGCAATCCATTTTTTTTTTTTGAATACTGTGCATGTTACTATATATAAATCAGATCAGAACAGTTGTAGATCTAAATTAGAAATTGTTCGCTGAATTAGTAATCTTAACACAATATAAATGATATATCCAGCCTACAGTTATTGCAATTTTATTGAGTTATATTATCGGCTACTTTTAAAATTTCAAATACAGCCTCGAGTATTATTCTTACATTTTATTGAGTTATTACAAATTCTATCTTTGATTTTGCATTGTTAAAATTAAATCAAACTTGTACAAATTTAAAGAAAAAAAAAAAAAGAAAGAAAAAAAGAAGCCTATAGGCTATAGCACATCCTATTAAAGCTCTATGTCGATTCTACTTGTAAAACAATGTGCAGGGTAACTCTAATTGTTAACTAACAAGTCAGCAGTTTACTTGAGAATCACTAAAGGAAATGGTATGGTTTCGATAGACTACATAAAGTTGTATATTCCTCTCTTTTCTTTTGTTATTATAAGTACCAATTCGATTTATTCTTTGTGAATGATTAATAAGTATAAATAGCTAAATTTTAAAATTGTGATATAAAAGCCTTGGTTAAAACGGAATAAAGATTTTCAGTTGAAATTGTGATTTGTAATACCTGGGTAGCAATGGCATCAGAATAGTCGGAGTCTCCATCTGCATCCCCTCTTTTCTCAGCGCCTTTAATCAAATTCTTCAAAATATCCGCAAAATTGATAACTGTTATACAGAATACACACACACATACTGGAAATACATTGCAGCAGCTCAAGAAACTTCTAGTTTGACAAATATTACTTAAATTTCCCAATCAATACATCGCATACTATCTTCAAATATAATAAAATATATTATCAGCTTAAAATCGAAAAACAGAAAAAAGAAACTCTTGCAATGAAAACTCGAATTTCAATGATAAATCAACCGATTACCCATACACTGATTCAGTAAAATAAAATTAATTTTGCAGAAGAAAATAGAATACCTGGAGCTCTCCCAATACGTCTGATAATTTACCGTTCTTCACGAGTATTGTTCCCGTATAACCTATTCCAGAGAAGAAATTTAAGTTTACTCCAGAAGATCAAACTCAGAACATTTGTACCAAAATCAAGATACGTATTTAACGTAGTGCATACATACCAGCTCCAACTACGAGGATGATCCTCGATAATCCCATTCCAGCTTGCATAGCCATGGTCAACGGAATTCGAAACCCTAACAATTTCAGTTTACCTCCTTTCTAGTTTTCGAGAGTTCTTGAGGACTTTTCCAAGTGGAGTGAGGTCATATCTTTTACGCTAAATTATAGGGAAAATGACAAATAGGTACATGAATTAAAAGAGGGACATCTAATTTTTTTGTCTTTCAAACAAATCCACCTCATTCAAACTTATTTGCAAATAAGGAAAATCTTTTTATATATACCAAAATTACCCCCAATTCATTGAAACTCAATTCAATTTCAATTTCACGATTTATATCCCAATTTAGCCCAATTTCATCAACTAACCAATTTTCACCATAATTTCAATTTTGACCTCAATTTTAACCCGCCACCACCGGAGACCGCCGGTCGCCGCCGTTGACCGGCGTTGACCGCCCGTCACCGCCGTTGACTTTTTTTTTTTTTTTTTTTGAAATTTTTTTTTCCCTGAAATTTTTTTCCGCCCGGTCACCGGGTCTCCAGCGTTGACTTTTTTTTTTTATAATTTTGTTTTTTCTTAAAAAAATATTTTAATTAATATTACTGTCTTGACTGCTAAATTACTGTCTCCGGTAGTTATTTAACTGTTGGAGACAGTAATTTAACTGTTAATTGACTTTTTTTTTTCTTCAAAAATATTTTAATTAATATTACTGTCTTTGCTACTAAATTACTGTCTCCAGCAGTTATTTAACTGTCGGAGACAGTAATTTAACTGTTATTTGACTTTTTTTTTAAATATTTTAATTAATATTACTGTATCCGTTGCTAAATTACTCTCTCCAGCAGTTATTTAACTGTCGGAGACAGTAATTTAACTGCTAATTGACTTTTTTATTTTTTAAAAAAATATTTTTAATTAATATTACTATATTCCTTGTTAAATTACTGTCCCCAGCAGTTATTTAACTATCGGAGACAGTAATTTAGCTATTAATTGACTTTTTTTTTTGAATTTTTTTTCTTAAGAAAAATTATTTTAATTAATATTACTGCCCTGACTGCTAAATTACTGTCTCCAACAGTAATTTAACTGTCTTAGACAATAATATTAATAATATTACTGTTCGGGAAAATAATATTCCTAATATTACTGTCTCAAACAGTAATATGTCTGAGACAGTTTTTTAGTAGCCAAGACAATAATATTAATTAAAATATTTTTTCTAAGAAAAAAAAATTCAAAAAAAAAAAAGTCAACGCCGGAGACGGGCGGTCAACCACCGGTCAACGGTGGTTGACCGGCCGGAAAAAATTTTCAGGAAAAAAAAATTTCAAAAAAAAAAAGTCAACGCCGGAATCTGGCCGGGAAAAAAAAATTATTTTCTGAAAAAAAAAATATTTTGGGGGTTAATGTGATATATTTGTTTAAATCCGGGGTCAATGTGTAATATTAATAAAGTTAGAGCATAATGGATGGAATTGATAAGAATTATATTATGGAGGGTATTTTAGACTAAAGACATGGGGATGGGTTTAATTGAAAGACTGTTTTTTTTGTGGACCAAAATGCATTTAAGTCCCATGTGATGAGCCTTTTTGCCATTCGCCCTAAATTATAATTAATAAATGGGTAAATTACACCCACACCCCTGAGGTATGCTTAAATAATTTTAAGGTCCCTATGGTATTGATAATTACACTCACCCCCTGAAACGTAGTTAGAAACTCTAACGAGATAATGCATTGGATACATTATTCCGATAGGGTTCTAATGTACTATTACTTTTAGCTAATGGTGGAGATAACATAGAGTTATGGAGAGTTATAGGGTGACATTAACTCGAACTCCTATCCCTCACTAATCGAATCCGCAATCTGGTCTGTTGAGGTGAGATTGGGTAATTCAATCGCTCTTTCAATCCAATCATTTGTGAATTTTACCTTAATGCTCTGACCATTTATTCATATTATAAAATGTACTCCAATCTTATTAATAAAAGTAAGATTGCTCATGGGAAACGTTATGAAGTTTTTTCCGCTCATTCCATAGTTTAATTGTAAGTTATGTAATTAATTATTAATATTTTAATTTTATTTAATATAATCAAGTTTAATACATACATTAAGTATCTAGATTTTTTGGCCTCAAAACTACATATTTTTCCCACTAAAATTGTCATTTTACTTAATATTATTTTTATGGAAATATTATTATTTAATTATATAGAAAATATTTTATTCTTATCTTATATCTTATTAATAAAAGTAAGGTTGCTCCTGGGAAACCTTATGAAGTTTTTTCCGCTCATTTCATAGTTTAATTGTAATTTATTTAATTAATTATTTTTATTTTTATTGTATTTAATATAATCAAGTTTAATAAATCCATTAAGTATCTTCCCACTAAAATTGTCATTTTACTTCATATTATTTTTATGGGAATTTCATTTAAGGACACTTTACAAATAAGCCCATCATTGAATACTTATTCATAAAGAGGTC
This sequence comes from Erythranthe guttata, assembly GCF_056151865.1. Classification (NCBI taxonomy): domain Eukaryota; kingdom Viridiplantae; phylum Streptophyta; class Magnoliopsida; order Lamiales; family Phrymaceae; genus Erythranthe; species Erythranthe guttata. The sequence goes on from NC_142533.1 coordinate 11,576,719, forward strand.
CAGACAATAAACTCTTTTAAAAAAAAGTCCACACATGGTCCAAAGGTTTGTAAAATACTAAAATAACCCATCATAATTTAATATGCTCCAATTTCATCATTTAATTTAATCTAATCTCAATTTGACCAAAAATTTCACAAATTATTCAATTTTGGCCCAAAACACATTTTTATGGACAATTTCGTCCGTCAGCGCCCCTAACTTTTTTTTTTAAAAAATTTCTTGCATCAACCCTTATAAAAGGGTGTTAAATGTAAGAAATCTACAAACTGCAGGGGTGAATATAATTATGAAAAAATGAGGGGTCTTTTTGTAAATAAACATTATGAATGATGAGGGTCTCAAATTCACAATCCACAATCTAGTGGCTCACAACACCGGTGACACTTGCAATCAAGCCCCTGTCTTCGCCGGTCTCCGGCGTTAGACTTTTTTTTTTCCTTCCTGATTTTTCCGCGTCTTTTTCGATTGTCTTTTTTTTCCTTTAACATCTCCCCCCCTTTTAAACGGCAATATTGATGTGATTGACAGTAAAATTAACTATATTACTGTTAAACACAGTAAAATTAACTATACTGCAGTTTAACACAGTAATATTGCTATATTAATCTCTAGGACAATAATATTAACACAACACAACTCATTATTATCATGTAATAGAGTAATATTTATATGCTGACTGTGACACCCCTTTTCTAGTTATACATAATTAGTATTTTGGAATATGATAGCGGAAGACTTTGAAATTTATTTATCAGGAATAGAAAATTCAGACAAAATTTTTCTTTTAGAATCAGAGTAAGAGTGTCCACATATTAACAAACAACATTCACTTAATCAATTTCACAAGCTATGCATGCATGACTAGAGATTAAGTCCCATTTTAGCAAAGTGAGGAAATTTTGGACAGTTTCGATCTATCAATCAAACAAATTAATAACTCTCTAACCACTCGTGAAAAACACTTGAAATTTTTATCAAATGCTCTAATAAGGGCCTAGATCATCCAATAAAAACAGTTTTTAAATACATTGAGCCATTTGAAAGGAATAATTAAAATGGTACAACTGTACAATTTGAAAATCTAAAACAGAGGAGTGACCTTTGAAAATTCTTTATAAATTCCCTACTGTTTCAAATATCCTCAAATTCTATACCAAGGCACATTAGTGAGTTAGGATTCCATTCCAAGTAGAATAAATCCTTTTGAGTGAGAAAAACTTTGTATTTTATTGTAAATACTACAACAACTCTGTTTCAGAGCAGTGTTGGGAAACAATTCATAATTAATTCATGGATTATCCAAATAATACAAAAGACCTATCAAAATGAACCTAACAGAGAGACCTATTATCCTGTAAAATTTCATGCAATAATGTATGGAAAGAGATAATTAACACGAATTATCGAACTACTAGACAGAACATAACACACAACTAGCCGACGGGCATTTTATAAGGTTTTTTATGAAAACTTGCCCTGAGGTTACATAAGTTTTTGAGGAAATACCATAACATATATCAAAAGAGGTAATTTTACTCCTAAGTAACATTACATATTATGCATCAATAGTAAGTTCTTCCAATAGGCGGGAGAGAACGATAATAAACACCTAGAACGGTGTCGAATATCCTTAATAGCAAATTGTACAAATAAAACCACATTAGTATAATAAGAGCACCCACAATCCACCATGCCTCCATATGGACTCTTCTCCCGATCCACGAACTCAACTTCAACCACGATCCTCTGGCTCAAAATCGGGTAATCCTACAAGAAATTCAACACCTATATGAGTCTTTGAGACTCAATGAGAATTCCATAGAATATCAAATACACTTAGACAAAGAATCATATAATCATACTGTTGGTCGAAAACCTACACGCAAGTGCACGTATCGTACAAGTAATATAGTGGACTAAAAGTTCGGATATCCAACCCACAGGGAATATTTAATTATCTAATCCTAGACGCTAAATTCTACCAATTATTATCAAGCCCACCCTACACAGTCGACTTTAAAGAGAATTAACTAAATTAAAATAAATTAAAAGACAGGCAAAAACAAGAAAGCAATTTGAAACGAAGATTTAATCAAGATAAGCAAGCCTAGGATTTTATTCTTCCCCCTATGTGATTATTACTCCCCCAATTCCTTCAATTATGCAAGCAATTAACCCGGATTATTAACCTGAGATGCTAAAATAATCATAACCCGCTTCCGCGTGTATTACGATTCTAATCCTCTAGATTCAATTACTATATTCCTATGCAATTAATTCTAGAACACAGCATTAAACACAAATCTCAATAATGGCTACCTAAGAGATTAACTATATTCCTATGTTAATACCACAAAGGCTCTTCTACCACAGTTCTAATTATTAACCCGATCTTCCGATTCATGCGATTAACAATAACATAAAAGCGCATAAAGTGGCCAGTTTCATGAACTTAATAAAACAAGTAGAAGAAATAATCCGGAATTAAAACTTGCATAAAATCATAGAATTGAGTTCATAAATCCCACATAGGGTTCCAAATAAAATCCTAGAAATAAAGACTTAGCTACTCGTAATTCTTATGATAAATAAAATAAAATAAATAAATTAAATAAGAAAAACTATGCTTGAATCTTCGTTGATCTTCTATGCTCTTGAATTTGCGTCCAAAGATGGATTCCCAATTGTGTGCTTGGCTTGGTCTTATATAGGGTGGAAAACTTGGGGAAGAAGACAGTTTCCTTGTGCAATTAAAATCCCTTTTCTGCGCAACTTCGGAGTCTCGGACGGGGGTCCCACGATTTGCACTAAAACTGGGACGGGGGTCCGAGCCTTAAATCTTCAGAATTTTGATATTTTCACTTTTGACCCATATTTTCGCCAAAATTGCAGTTTTGACCCCATACTTTTCCAATTCTTCAATTTGTACCTAAAATACAATAAATCAACTTTTTAAGCACTAATTATCGTTAAACACACCAAAAGTTCAAATAAAAAGATACGATAAAGTGTAAAAATATACACTTAACACACCCCCAAACTTGAACTTTTGCTTGTCCTCAAGCAAAATCTACCAATAAGCAAATAACTCAACGATAACATCTCATCACATAGATCAATGGTCAACTTCACGTTTACAGAACTTGTAATTATAATGACAATTCTTAGGCATTCGGAAGCTCAAAATTCAACAACCCTTAGTCACTCACCATTACCAAAAACCACAATTCATACAATTGCTTCAAGCATCCAATATTTGCAAATTAAAGATAGAAAGAATTTATACTTACATGCATATGCTTGACTCCAAATATTCACCAAATTATTCTACTCTACTAATATCGAACATTAAGCTATTGGGATCATTGGGGCTTTGTGGCTTTCAATTGTTAGGCTCTTTGGTTCGAGGTAGGAAATATGGGTATGTGTGGCTATTCTTCTTGAATTTAGGTGATTACGCCAAAATTTGAAAGATAGGCGTTTGAAACAATGAATTCACCTCTACGGACTTTAGTAAACTCGATTCTCAAAAGTTCAAAGGTCTCCATTTTTTCTTTTGAGGCAAGGGGTCGAGTTTTCAAAAATAATTCACCAACTAGTCCTTATTTCTCCCTTCTAGTCTCTTCTTCTTCTTTTTTATTTTTTATTTTTTTTATTTTTTTTTTATTTTTTTATATAATATATATATATAGAAGCATATATATTTATCTCTTTTTTTTTTTCTTTTCTTTTTTTTTTCTTTTTTTTTTTCGAAGAAGAAGAAGGACCTTATAAATTTTTTTGACTGAACTCCAAGGGGTAATTTTCAAGAATCTCCACCTATTCTACCTTACACATTGGCTAAAAGAAAGAACACCTTTTCTCCGAGGCTCAAATCAAGGTTCTAAGGATAATTTCGATAAAACGGTCGGCTTGAAAGGCTCAAACGGTTCAAAGAAGGCCCAAATCATATCCCAAATCACTCACTACTCAATACTTCGTATCATAAATTTCCTAAGGTGAGTCTTAAAACCGAACATAGCATGATCTAGCACAAATTAATTCCAAATTTAAAATACAAAACATTCAACCAAAGCAATGCACAAAGTGTGATTCCTAGCAATAATTCGCTTCTAAGTCCCGTTGAATCGAAAGCTAAACAAACATCAAATCCTTATCACATAAAACAAGCAATTTCATCATCAAACATTGATCATCTCTCATCATCATAAATCATAGAGGCATTCGACTCAAGCAATTTTTTTTTTTTTTTTTTTTTTATATTCCGGAAAACGAGAAAAACAATAAAAACGAATAAAACCTAATGCATGCAAACTAAAACAAATAAGCACAAAAATAACATGTTTTTCACCCCCAAACTTAAAATTTTCGTTGCCCTCAACGAAATTAGCACAAAGTTTAAGGATAAAAAACACCTGATTTAGTCGGAGTCGATGTGATCGGGGTGCTCCTCCCTAGCTCTCTCATGCTTCTCATCATCGGAAAGCTCTCTCGCTCCATCTTCATTTGGAATCGTCGATCGGCACGGGAGCTTGAGGCTTCGGGGTCGTCTCGGGTTTGAGGAGCGGCTTTGGAAGAGGAATCGTCGTTTTGGTGGCACTTTTCTTGCCTTTTCCTTTGCCTTTAGAAGATGAAGCTTCACTCGTGCGGCTTCTTTTGTTGGACAAGAAAGTTGGGAGAGAGATTGGAATAGATTCGGTAAGAATTGGTTGACAATCGAACACAAAATTTGGTTGGAGCAAATTATCGAACACCTTGTGGGCGTGTCTTGAAAGAGTAGATTTTGAAGATTTTGGTTCGATTCTCTTGCCTCCATTTGTGTGTGGGAGTTTGAGAGAAGGAATGAGGAGGGTTTAGGAAATAATGGGGGAGAAAATATGATTTTTAAACATTTAAAACGCCCCAAATAGGTTCGGACGGCCGTCCCGGTTTTTGTGCTAAATTTCGGACGGCCGTCCGAAATTTTTTCTCCTTACTGGTTGTGGGACGGGGGTCCCACATTTACACCTATTTGTGGGACGGCCGTCCCACAGGCAGTGGTGCAATTTTTTTTTTTTTTTTTTTTTTTTTTTTTTTTTTTCGGACGGCCGACTCGACCCTCGATCACGTTTTCGACCCTGAAAAGTAAAATTCAAATAGTGAATTAGAATGCATGCTTAGGACAATAAAAAAAAACGAAACGAAAAAATTAACGAAAACTACGAAAAACAATAAAGCTCGGGTTGCCTCCCGAGAAGCGCTAAATTTTAAGTCTTCAGCCGGACTTTGCTTCTTGAAATTGTTATGTCCAATCCAAAGCCTTGTAGATTGCGCATCCATCCATGAGCTTTGTCACTTCAATTGCAACCGATACAGGGATAGGATTGCAATATGTCAGGGTCCACCTTAGCTTGTAGTCTTTCTTAGTTGTAATCAATCGGTACGAAGCCAAGTAGGGATCTTCATCACCCGCTCCCTTAAATCGGTAAACAAAAACCTCACGTCCGCGTATAACCTCCACTTCAAACACATTCGCCTTCTTATCAACCTCTATTGATGCCTTCAAAGCCACGTCAGGAATAACAATAAGATCATCAATTTGAATATTTGCATTAACCACATCCATCTCTTTCTTCTCTTGTTCCGAGACATCTTTGGAGTTGAGCTCGATTTCATTGTCTGATTCATCATCTTCAAGTGTCTTCGTAATTTCTTTTTCCCTCTCATCGACACTATTTTCTAGGTCTAAAGGATTTTTCTCATCACAAGTTTCAGACGAATTTTCTTTGTTGCAACCATTCTCGATATTGTCTGAAATATTTTCAAGAGACCTCTTGAGCTTCATCTCTTCCAACATTATTTCAAGTCTTCGGATAGATGCTTGAGTGGATTTCATAAAATCTTCAAGGATGGATTTCCTATAACACTCCTCAATAGTGGGTTCTCGTGGCTTTGCATAATAGGTTTGAAAATCATCAAATTGCGGCTCACGATGTTGAAAATTGTGGAAATCTTGGCTTGAATTGCTCTGCTCGTACGTGTTGGTGTATGTGTTCCAGTAACCTCTGTTGGTATTATCTATGAAATTATTCGCCTTCGGTGCATACCAACATTGGTTAGCGTAATGTTCTCCACCACATATTGAACAAAGGAACGGCATATTAAAGGTATTTTGGAGGTATTCGCCAGACGGAAGCCATTCATATCCCGTTTGAGTTGCGCGAAAATTGTAACCTGACATGTAACCAAAGAAAAAAAAAAATATATTAAAACGAAAAAATAAAAAAAATAATTTGGGTGAATCGTGAAAATTGTTCAAATTTAGAGCTAGAATAAAATAAATAATTAAAATATTCCCCGGCAACGGCGCCAAAAACTTGTTGGTCGAAAACCTACACGCAAGTGCACGTATCGTACAAGTAATATAGTGGACTAAAAGTCCGGATATCGAACCCACAGGGAATATTTAATTATCTAATCCTAGACGCTAAATTCTACCAATTATTATCAAGCCCACCCTACACAGTCGACTTTAAAGAGAATTAACTAAATTAAAATAAATTAAAAGACAGGCAAAAACAAGAAAGCAATTTGAAACGAAGATTTAATCAAGATAAGCAAGCCTAGGATTTTATTCTTCCCCCTATGTGATTATTACTCCCCCAATTCCTTCAATTATGCAAGCAATTAACCCGGATTATTAACCTGAGATGCTAAAATAATCATAACCCGCTTCCGCGTGTATTACGATTCTAATCCTCTAGATTCAATTACTATATTCCTATGCAATTAATTCTAGAACACAGCATTAAACACAAATCTCAATAATGGCTACCTAAGAGATTAACTATATTCCTATGTTAATACCACAAAGGCTCTTCTACCACAGTTCTAATTATTAACCCGATCTTCCGATTCATGCGATTAACAATAACATAAAAGCGCATAAAGTGGCCAGTTTCATGAACTTAATAAAACAAGTAGAAGAAATAATCCGGAATTAAAACTTGCATAAAATCATAGAATTGAGTTCATAAATCCCACATAGGGTTCCAAATAAAATCCTAGAAATAAAGACTTAGCTACTCGTAATTCTTATGATAAATAAAATAAAATAAATAAATTAAATAAGAAAAACTATGCTTGAATCTTCGTTGATCTTCTATGCTCTTGAATTTGCGTCCAAAGATGGATTCCCAATTGTGTGCTTGGCTTGGTCTTATATAGGGTGGAAAACTTGGGGAAGAAGACAGTTTCCTTGTGCAATTAAAATCCCTTTTCTGCGCAACTTCGGAGTCTCGGACGGGGGTCCCACGATTTGCACTAAAACTGGGACGGGGGTCCGAGCCTTAAATCTTCAGAATTTTGATATTTTCACTTTTGACCCATATTTTCGCCAAAATTGCAGTTTTGACCCCATACTTTTCCAATTCTTCAATTTGTACCTAAAATACAATAAATCAACTTTTTAAGCACTAATTATCGTTAAACACACCAAAAGCTCAAATAAAAAGATACGATAAAGTGTAAAAATATACACTTAACACATACGTATACATACATATAGATACATATACAAGTATACATATACCTCAATCACCATTTCTTTAAGAAATTTACCGATTTACCTTTACCTTCTCGGTTTACCTCTTAGACCATTCTCATTTTACCTCTTAGACCTTTCTTTCATTATTTCATAAGGAATAAGAGTAATCCCTTACAAGGGAGTCGTCATTCTTTTACACATACATTCATTCAAGTGCTCATACAACGTGTGAGAAAAAAACATTTTTGTTCGGATATCCTTTGGAAAATCAAGTAAAACCTTAGACAATAAGCCTTCATTTATTTGGAACCCGTTTCATAAGTGAAATCAAACCACACACTTTTCATCTCATTTTTTGGGTACCGGTCCCTCATACCCCGTGCTTATTCGATCTAAGTTTTACAAGATTTCCCAATTTTAAAAATGTTCAAGTGAGGTCAGTACATACTTTCATTCATTTCAAGCAACTTGATTAGGCGTGTGAGAAAAAACATTTTCGTTCGGATATCCTTTGAAAAATCAAGTAAAACCATAGACAATAATAAACCTTCATTTATTTGGAACCCGTTTCATAAGTGGAATCAAACCACACACTCTTCATCTCATTTTTTGGGTACCGGTCCCTCATACCCCGTGCTTATTCGATCTATGTTATACAAGATTTTCCAACTTTAAAAACGTGCAAGTGAAGTTAGTATATATTCTTCATTTCACATATTCAAAGTTAGCTTTCACATAAGCACACATATTTCCACATATTTCATAAAGGCACATAGTTTATTCACAAAATCACAAAAACAAGTAAGACACATAACAACTCAAGCAAAGAACATAGACCACATATAGCAAAACAACTCAAAGCATTCGGTTATTTATAATTACTATCTCCAAGTTTTATTAATTAAAGTTCAAGCCCTCTTTCTCAAGAGACTTGAAGTTTTCTTTCAAGTAGCACTAAATTTCCGTTTATTTCATTTTCTTTCCAAAATATTCGAACCATCAACAATTCAATCACACAAAATTCCATTTTTATTAATCTTGTTCTCGATTTTTATCTTCGTATATTATCTTATTACTCATAGATCATAAACCATGGATCGTAAGCTTCCTCGACGCGGAGGGAGTACACTTACAACCACGTAGGTCGATATATATACACATAGAAACATATAATTATATATAGCACATATAAATTATAGATAAACCATGGATCAAGTACTTTCTTCGACCACACAGGTTTACGGAAACCATGGATCGAAGTTTCCTTAAGATCACGCAGGTCTAGTATATATATATATATATATATATATATATATATATATATATATATATATATATATATATATATATATATATACATACATACATAAAAATTAAATGACAATATTATTCTTAGTTCTTCAAGATTATATCATTTAAAGCTTAGATTCTTACATGCATGGATGATCTAACAATAAACAAGTAAAGTACTATAACTTCCCAAATTTTCGGCCATTAAGAACAAAGAAGGAGACAAAAAAATAATATTGGTGAAGAATCACTTGTAGCAAGAATATGGAATTCTCACCTACTTTCTCTTGGGAATATGAAGGAATTGGTGGATTGAATAACCCACTACAAGAACCTTGAAGAAATTATAAATAAATTAGAAAAAAATATTAGGGTATTTTCGAAATTGAAAAGGAAGAAGAAAAATGAGAGCTTTCTTACACTTCTAGTTGAAGAAACTTTTTTTGGTAATTAGGAGAGATTTCGAGCTTCCTACACTAATAATTTCGAAATGGAGGAGAAGAAGGAAGAAGAATATTTTCTTAAGAGCTTTAAGATATGGTGGAGAAGATGAAAATTCACTTGGGTGTTGGGTTCTATTTATAGAGTTTTGCAAGCATTTGGGGGTGTTCTTGGAATTTCCTCTCTAGGTGGGTTGGATTGGAGATGGTTCTATGGCATGAGCTTGAGTAAAAATGGAGTCTTGGTGAGGGGATGAAGAAGAGAGAGTGGGTTTCAAATGCTTAGGTGGAGAGAGAGAAAAAGTAAATGAGTCTTGAATTGAAAGGTAAAGTGGAGTACCATTCTCAATGAAGAAAGTACAAGCCACTTAAGCCTTCAATTCTCCCAACTAATAAGCATTTCTACATTAAAGAATCGTACACATGGAAAAATAAAATCCATGTGTGTCTCCACATGGCCGAAAATTACATGAAGAGTCGGGAAAATTTTATTTCTAAGTTTATTCACTCATTTAATTATCTAATATGCATGAATTTATTCTTTTTCTAAAATTTAGTGTATGCATAAATATATTCCAACTATTCAAATTAAATCCCATAATGCAATAATCTAATTAAAATATGAAAATTTTCAATTAATTATTTTTCGTGTGAAATTTTCAAATATTCAATTCTAATAAATCAACTAATCACATAATTTAAGTCACACGTAAAGTACATCAAGAATGCATGTTTAATTATGCTAGCTCATAATAAATCATCCTATTAGCACATAAAAATTCTAAACGTAAAATCTACTTATGAAAAATAATAAAAATATAAAACGAGTTATCCGAAAGGGCGAGGTGTTACCACCTCCCCCCCTTAAAGACATTTCGTCCCCGAAATTTGTACCTTTCTTGATTAATTCCGGGTACCGACTCTCAATCTCATCCTCGAGTTCCCACGTCGCCTCGTCCGGAGAGTGATTTTTCCAAAGAACTTTGATAAAGCGAATTTCTTTATTTCGGAGTTTCTTAACTCTTCGGTCTAGAATTTGGGTGGGTTCTTCAATGAAGGATAGGTTTGGAGATAAGTCTACGGGTTCGATTTTGAGGACATGGTCGGGGCTAGAAAGGTATTTTCGGAGCATGGATACGTGAAAGACATTGTGTATTCGAGATAGATGTGGTGGTAGGTCAAGGCGATAGGCTTGAGTACCAATTCGATTGAGAATTTCGAAAGGTCCAATATATCGAGGGCGTAGCTTCCCTCGTTTTCCGAATCGCATAATTCCTTTGAGTGGAGCGACTTTTAGAAATACGTGGTCGCCAACATTGAATTCTAAGTCTCGTCTCCTTTTATTTGCGTATTTTTGTTGGCGATCTTGGGCCGACTTTATTTTCTCCCGGATGTTTTTGATTATGTCGACGATGTGTTGGACTAGTTCGGGGCCCAATAATTTTCGCTCGCCGAGTTCGTTCTAATGGATTGGAGATCGGCACTTTCTTCCGTATAATGCTTCGTATGGCGCCATTTCGATCGACGATTGGTAACTATTATTGTACGAGAATTCGATGAGCGGTAGCCGGCTTTCCCAATTGCCACCAAAATCCATTATGCATGCTCGGAGCATATCTTCTAGAGTTTTGATCGTTCTCTCGGATTGACCGTCGGTTTGGGGATTGTATGCCGTACTAAAGGCTAGACGGGTCCCCATTGCTTCGTGCAAGCTCTTCCAAAATTTTGAAGTGAATCGAGGGTCTCGATCGGAAATGATTGATATAGGAATCCCGTGGAGTCGAACAATTGCTCAGATGTAAAGTTCAGCTAGCTTTTCGAGACTAAAGGTAGTCTTGACCGGTAGAAAGTGAGCGGATTTGGTTAGGCGATCAACTATCACCCATATTGAGTCGGAACCTTTTTGAGTTTTCGGAAATCCTTGAACGAAATCCATGGTTACTCTTTCTCACTTCCATTCGGGTATGAGGTTGGGTTGAAGAAGTCCGCCGGGCCGTTGGTATCCAGTTTTGACTTGTTGACAAACTAGGCATTCGGACACGAATTTGGCTATGTCTTTCTTCATTCCGGGCCACCAATATAATTTCTTCAAGTCTTGGTACATTTTCGTTTCACCCGGATGGCAAGAGTAGGGGGTTTTGTGGGCTTCGCCGAGAATTAATTATTTTATGTCTTTGTTTGCCGGAACGCAAAATCTTCCTTGGAATTTCAAGAGATCGCCGTCGGAGATCGAAAAATTGGGATTTCGAACGGTTGATAATCTTTCTCGGATTTTTAGAAGTTGATCATCAAGGAGTTGGGCGGATTTGATAGTCGACTCGAGCGGCGGTTCAATGATCAAAGCGCACATGGACTTCCGGCTAAGAGCATCAGCCACGACATTAGCTTTACCGGGGTGGTAAAGTATTTCGCAATCGTAATCTTTGACCAATTCGAGCCATCGTCTTTGTCTTATGTTAAGTTCCTTTTGGGTGAAGAAGTACTTTAGGATTTTGTGGTCGGTGAAGATCGCACACTTCTCTCCGTAGAGATAGTGCCTCCAAATTTTGAGGGCGAAAACTACGGCGGCAAGTTCCAAGTCATGCGTCGGGTAATTTTTCTCGTAGTCTTTCAATTGACGAGAGGCATAGGCAATTACGTTCCCATTTTGCATCAAGACGGCTCCAAGTCCGTTCTTGGAAGCATCGCTATAGACTACGTAGTCTCCGGTTTTGTCAGGTAAGGCAAGAATTGGGGCGGAAGTTAATCGATTCTTGAGCTCTTGGAAGCTAGACTCACATTCAGTAGTCCTTTCGGGTCAATCGAGTTAGTGGAGAAGCGATTTTGGAGAAGTTCGGAACGAATCGTCGATAGTAACCCGCGAGACCGAGGAAACTACGGATTTCTCCAATATTTTGGGGAGTCGGCCAGTTGCAAACGGCTTCGATCTTGCTTGGATCAACCGATATTCCTTCTTTCGAGATCACGTGCCCAAGGAAGTGGACTTGGCGTAACCAAAATTCACATTTGGAGAATTTTGCGTAAAGTTGGTTTTCTCGGAGGGTTTGGAGCACGATTCTCAAATGTTCTTCGTGTTCTTCATCATTTCGGGAGTAGATTAAGATGTCGTCGATGAAGACGATTACAAATTGGTCGAGGTACTTCCGGAAGATTCGGTTCATTAGATCCATGAAAGCGGCCGGGGCGTTGGTTACACCAAATGGCATTACTACAAACTCGTAATGGCCGTAACGAGTTCGGAAAGCGGATTTTGGGACATCTTCTTTCCTGATTTTCAATTGGTGATATCTGGAACGGAGATCGATCTTTGAGTATACCGTGGAGCCTTGGAGTTGGTCGAAAAGGTCGTCGATTCTCGGTAGAGGATATTTATTTTTTATCGTGACTTTGTTAAGCTCTCGGTAGTCGATACATAGGCGGAGGGTTCCGTCTTTCGTTTTGACGAAGAGGATGGGAGCGCCCCAAGGAGAGAAGCTAGGGCGAACAACCTTCTTATCGATAAACTCTTGAATTTGGTCTTTGAGTTCTTTAAGTTCTAGCGGAGCCATGCGGTAGGGTGCTTTGGAAATAGGAGTTGCACCGGGAATTAGGTTGATCTCGAGTTCGATTTCACGATCGGGTGGGAGACCGGGGAGATCTTCGGGAAAGACACCGAGAAAATCACAAACGATAGGTACTTTGGAAGGGTCAGGTTTATTTTCGTCGGAAATTTCGACTATGTCGACCAAACGACAACAATGCCCCTTTCGGGCGAGCTTAAGTGTTTTGACAGCGGAGAGGACTTGGAGTAAAGGTGAGTAGGACCCTTGGAATTCCACTGTTTGGCCGCGGGGTAAAGAAATGTAGACGGTTTTGGTCGCACAATTAATTTGGGCTTTAAATTTGGACAACCAATCCATTCCGAGAATTACATCGAAATGGTCTATAGGGAGAATTATGAGGTCGGAATTGAGTGGCTTCGTTTTGATTTGGATTGGGCAATCTTTGAAAAAGAGGTTGGATTCTAAGTTATTGCCGGACGGTAAGCGAATTGTGAATAATTCACTAGATGTGGTAGGGGTTATAGGGAATTTGGCGGCGAGGGTACTCGAGACGAATGAGTGAGTCGATCCGGAATCAACTAGAGCGTAAACGAGATTGTTACAAACGTAAATTGTACCTGCTATCATTGAAGGGTCGGCTTCGGCTTGATCTTTGGTCATTGCGAAGACTCGACCGGGAGCTTGGTTTTGCGGTGGGGGTTGCGGGCAATCCCTTATCAAGTGCCCTGGTTTTCCGCAGCGATAACAATTGTTGGGGCCTTGAACGCATGGTCCAAAGTGAGGTTTTCGACATTTTGGGCAAATCGGTCGGGCTGGTGGTGCAGCATGGTTTTGAATCATTGGACATTTTCCCTTGTTTTGGCTCGGTCCGGGGTGGAGCCTCTTCCATTTGTGAGTAGTGGCGGGTGGAACGGATCGAGATTGACGGATCTCTTGTTCGGCATGGTCTGCTTCGAGTGATTTGTCGACTATTTTCCGAAAAGTCGTTACAGAAGACATGCGGACGTCTCTTTGAATCACCGGGTTGAGACCTCTAAGGAAATGGTTGGCCTTTTCGTCGGCGTCTCGTGATATGAATGGGGCGTAGAGAAATCCTTGTTCGAATCGGCGTACGTACTCGGCTACGGACATGTTGCCTTGCTTTAGCTCAAGAAATTCCTTTAGCTTCTGAGCTTGGAGGTTTTTTGAAAAGTACTTTTCGAAGAACAAGATTTTGAAAGCGCTCCAAGTAGTGTTCGTTAGGTCGATTCCTTCTTTGGTACCTTCCCACCAATGACGGGCTTCGTTCTTCAATAGGAAGAGAGAACAATGGACTCGATCTCGGTCGGACATTTCCATGTAATCGAAAATGACTTCTAGGGATTTGATCCATTCTTCGTCTATGGTTGGATCGGGGCCTCCATGGAATTCGGCGGGGTGCATTCTTAGAAACCTTTCGTAAATGGCTTGGGTTGCGGTATTTTGAGGTGGTGGAGGTGGAGGGTTTTGGTTTTGGAGGTTAACAAGGCGTTGGATTTGTTCATTTTGTTCTCGGACGAGAGCGGTGAGGTCTTGTTTGGTGCGAGATTGATCGTTCTGACCGTTAGCGGCGTTTTGAGCTCGAGTTTGTGCTCCCGACATTTTAGCACTATAAACAAATAAACACTTCTCATTAGTTAAGAAATGTGCACATATAAACACATACCTGCCCGAGTTCTTAGTTGATGTCGTCATTCGATTTCGGAGATCTTTAAGTTCATATGGAGATTTTCCGGGGATCGCTGCTCTGATACCACGTATGTGTGACACCCCTTTTCTAGTTATACCTAATTAGTATTTTGGAATATGATAGCGGAAGACTTTGAAATTTATTAATCAGGAATAGAAAATTCCGACAAAATTTTTCTTTTAGAATCAGAGTAAGAGTGTCCACATATTAACAAACAACATTCACTTAATCAATTTCACAAGCTATGCATGCATGACTAGAGATTAAGTCCCATTTTAGCAAAGTGAGGAAATTTTGGACAGTTTCGATCTATCAATCAAAAAAATTAATAACTCTCTAACCGCTCGTGAAAAACACTTGAAATTTTTACCAAATGCTCTAATAAGGGCCTAGATCATCCAGTAAAAACAGTTTTTAAATACATTGAGCCATTTGAAAGGAATAATTAAAATGGTATAACTGTACAGTTTGAAAATCTAAAACAGAGGAGTGAGGTTTTCCGCAGCGATAACAATTGTTGGTGCCTTGAACGCAGGGTCCAAAGTGAGGTTTTCGACATTTTGGGCAAATCGGTCGGGCTGGTGGTGCAGAATGGTTTTGAATCATTGGACGTTTTCCCTTGTTTTGGCTCGGTCCGGGGTGGAGCCTCTTCCATTTGTGAGTAGTGACGGGTGGAACCAGGTGATTTGGGCATTGTTCGAGTCCGAATTTGGAAATTTACCGTGAGACAAGAATTGTAGCCCACTGAAACAACTTTGTAATGGCGCCGTAACCAGGTGATTTGGAGTCCGGATGAGAGAGTTATGCTCCACTTAGTGGACACTAAGAAAGATGTTGGGGGATTCTCTCTTATAATTTGATTGTATTTTCTTAATTGCAACTCTTGTCTTACTCTTTGATCATTATTGCTTCCTCGACACATAATTTTCGATTTGTACCTATAAAATACCAAATCCACCAATTAAAACAGAGATATAAATTAATCTAAAGAAAAATCAACGTAAACGTAAACTTAGAGTTTTATTTCTACACTCCACTGTATCTTTTCTATCTAGTGTTTCTGTTGTTGTTTGTTGATGCGTATTAAAGTCCTAGTGTTGTACTTCGTGTTTTTAAGAACGTTGTTGCGAATGCACTTTTGCGCATGGTTTTTTACTTGTACGTTTGTGCATGTCCATTTGAGCGAGTGTGTTTTATGCATGTTTGTTGATTTGTATTAATGTCCTAGGATTGTAGTTTGTGTTTTCATGATCCTTTTCGCGAATGCACTTTTTGTTGAGTACTTTTGTCCATGCTTTTGTACTTTTACTTACGTATGTATCTTTTCTAGCGAGTGGTTTGGTGCACGTTTCTTGATGCGCATTCATGTCCTTGAATTGTAGTACGTATTTTCATGATCGCTTTTGGTATCTAATTTTGACCATGTTCCAGTCCGAATTAGGAAATTTGCCGTGAGACAGGAAGTGTAGCGCACTAAAAAAACTTTCTAATGGCGCCGGAACCAGGTTATTTGGAGTCCGGATGAGAGAGTTATACTTGACTTCGTGGACACTACCAAAGATTTTGGGGGATTCTCTCTTCTAATTTGATTTGATTTTCTTAATTGCAACTCTTTTCTAACTCTTTGATCATTTTTGCTTCCTGGACACCTAATTTTCGATTTCTACCTATAGGATACCAAATTCACCAATTAAAATAGAGATATAAATTAATCCAAACAAAAATCCCTGTCAACGTAAGCGTAGAGTATTATTTCTACACTCCACTGTATCTTTTTTATCTAGTGTTTCTGTTGTTTTTTGTTAATGCGTATTAAAGTTCTAGTATTGTAGTTCGTATTTTTAAGAACGTTGTTGCGAATGCACTTTTGATAATGGTTTTTAACATGTACATTTGAGCGAGTGTGTTTGTGCATGTTTGTTGATTTGTATTAATGTCCTAGGATTGTAGTTTGTGTTTTCATAATCCGCTTTGCGAATGCACTTTTGCTTGAGTACGTTTATGCATGCTTTTGTACTTTTACTTATGTGCGTATCTTTTCTTGCGAGTGTTTTTGTGCACGTTTCTTGATGCGTATTCATGTCCTTGAATTGTATTATGTATTTTCAAGATCGCTTTTGGTATCCAATTTTGACCATGTTCGAGTCTGAATTTGGAAACTTGGCGTGAGACACGAATTGTAGCCCACTAAAATAGCTTTCTAATGGCGCCGGAGTCAGGTGATTTGGAGTCCGGATGAGACAGTTATGCTCGACCTCGTGGACACTACCAAAGATGTTGGGGGAGATTCTCTCTTCTAATTTAATTTTATTTTCTTAATTGCAACTCTTTTCTTATTCTTTCATCATTTATGATTCTAGGACACCTAATTTTCGATTGTACCTATAAGATACCAAATCCTCCAATTAAAAAAAAATATATAAATTAATCCAACCAAAAATCCACGTAAACGTAAACATAGAGCATTATTTCTACACTCCACTGTATCTTTTTTATCTAGTGTGTCTGCTGTTGTTTGTTGATGCGTATTAAAGTCCTAGTATTTTAGTTCGTGTTTTTAAGAACGTTGTTGCGAATGCACTTTTGCGCATGGTTTTTTACATGTACGTTTGTGCATGTCCATTTGAGCGAGTGTGTTTTGTGCATGTTTGTTGATTTGTATTAATGTCCATGATCCGTTTTGCGAATGAACTTTTCCTTGAGTACTTTTGTGCATGCTTTTGTACTTTTACTTTATTGCGTATCTTTTCTAGCGTGTGTTTTTGTACACGTTTCTTGAAGCGCATTCATGTCCTTGAATTGTAGTACGTATTTTATTGATCCCTCTTGGTATCGAATTTTGACCATGTTCCAGTCCGAATTTGGAAATATGCCGTGAGAAGAGAATTGTAGCCCGCTGAAACAGCTTTCTAATGGCGCCGGAACTAGGTGATTTGGAGTCCGGATGAGAGAGTTATGCTCGACTTCGTGGCAACTACCACAGATTTTTGGGGATTCTCTCTTCTAATTTGATTTTATTTTCTTAATTGCAACTCTTTTCTTACTCTTTGATCATTTTTGCTTCCTAGACACCTAATTTTTGATTTCTACCTATATGATACCCAATCCACCAATTAAAACAGAAATGCAATTAATCCAAACAAAAATCCACGTAAACGTATACGTAGAGTATTATTTCTACACTCCACTGTATCTTTTTTATCTAGTGTTTATGCTGTTGTTTGTTGATCATATTAAAGTTCTAGTATTGTAGTTCGTGTTTTTAAGAACGTTGTTGTTAATGCACTTTTGCGCATGGCTTTTTACATGTACATTTGTGCATGTCCATTTGAGCGAGTGTGTTTGTGCATGCTTGTTGATTTGTATTAATGTCCAAGGGTTGTAGTTTGTGTTTTCATGACCGTTTTGCGAATGCACTTTAGCTTGAGTACTTTTGTGCATGCTTTTGTACTTTTAATTATGTGCGTTTCTTTTCTATCGTGTGTTTTTGTGCACGTTTCTTGAAGCGCATTCATGTCCTTTAATTGTAGTACGTATTTTCACGATCACTTTTAGTATCCAATTTTGACCATGTTCGAGTCCGAATTTAGAAATTTGCCGTGAGACAGGAATTGTAGCCCACTAAAACATCTTTCTAATGGCGCCGGAACCAGGTGATTTGGAGTCCGGATGAGAGAGTTATGCTCGACTTCGTGGACACTACCAAAGATGTTGGGGGATTCTCCTGTCTAATTTTATTTTATTTTCTTAATTGCAACTCTTTTCTTACTCTTTGTTCATTTTTGTTTCCTAGACACCTAATTTTCGATTTCTACCTAGAAGATACCAAATCCACCAATTAAAACTGAAATATAAATAAATCGAAACAAAATTCCACATAAACGTAAACGTAGAGTATTATTTCTACAGTCCACTGTATCTTTTTATCTAGTGTTTCTGCTGTTGTTTGTTGATGCGTATTAAAGTCCTAGTATTGTAGTTCGTGATTTTAAGAACGTTGTTGCGAATGCACTTTGGTGCATGGTTTTTTACATGTACCTTTGTGCATGTCCATTGGAGCGAGTGTGTTTGTGCATGTTTGTTGATTTGTATTAATGTCCAAGGATTGTAGTAGGAGTATTCATGATCCTTTTTGCGAATGCACTTTTGCTTGAGTACTTTTGTGCATACTTTTGTACTTTTACTTATATGTGTATCTTTTCTAGCGAGTGTTTTTGTGCACGTTTCTTGATGCGCATTCATGTCCTTGAATTGTAGTACGTATTTTCATGATCGCTTTTGGTATCCAATTTTGACCATGTTCGAGTCCGAATATGGAAATTTGTCGTGAGACAGGAATTGTAGCCCACTGAAATAGCTTTCTAATGGCGCTGGAACCAAGTGATTTGGAGTTCGGATGAGAGACTTATGCTCGTCTTCGTGGAAACTACCAAAGATGTTGGGGGATTCTCTTTTCTAATTTGATTTTATTTTCTTAGTTGCAACTCTTTTCTTACTCCTTGATCATCTTTGCCTCATGGACACCTAATTTTCGATTTGTACCTATAAGATACCAAATCCACCAATTAAAACAGAAATATAAATTAATCCAAACAAAAACCCACGTATACGTAAACGTAGAGTATTATTTCTACACTCCACTGTATCTTTTTTATCTAGTGTTTCTGTTGTTGTTTGTTGATGCGTATTAAAGTCCTAGTACTCTAGTTCGTGTTTTTAAGAACGTTTTTGCGAATACACTTTTGCGCATGGTTTTTTACATGTACGTTTGTGCATGTCCATTTGAGCGAGTGTGTTTGTACATGTTTGTTGATTTGTATTATTGCCCTAGGATTGTAGTTTGTGTCTTCATGATCATTTTCGCGAATGCAGTTTTGCTTGAGTACATTTGTGCATGCTTTTGTAATTTTACATATATCCGTATCTTTTCTAGCGAGTGTTTTTGAGCACGTTTCTTGATGCGCATTCATGTCCTTGAATTGTAGTACGCATTTTCATGATCGCTTTTGATATCCAATTTTGACCATGTTCGAGTCCGTATTTGGAAATTTGTCGTGTGACAGGAATTTTAGCCCACTGAAATAGCTATGTAATGGCGCCGGAACCAGGTGATTTGGAGTCCGGATGACAGAGTTATGCTCGACTTCATGGACACTACCAAAGATGTTGGGGGATTCTCTCTTCTAATTTGATTTTATTTTCTTAATTGCAACTCTTTTCTTACTCTTTGATCATTATTGATTCCTCGACACTGATTTTCGATTTGTACCTATAAAATACCAAATCCACCAATTAAAACGGAGATATAAATTAATCGAAAGAAAAATAAACGTAAACGTAAACGTAGAGTTTTATTTCTACACTCCACTGTATCTTTTCTATGTAGTGTTTCTGCTGTTGTTTGTTGATGCGTATTAAAGTCCTAGTGTTGTACTTCGTGTTTTTAAGAACGTTGTTGCGAATGCACTTTTGCGCATGGTTTTTTACTT
This sequence comes from Erythranthe guttata, assembly GCF_056151865.1. NCBI lineage: Eukaryota > Viridiplantae > Streptophyta > Magnoliopsida > Lamiales > Phrymaceae > Erythranthe > Erythranthe guttata. The sequence continues at coordinate 11,596,716 of NC_142533.1, forward strand.
GTACATTTGTGCATGTCCATTTGAGCGAGTGTGTTTGTGCATGTTTGTTGATTTATATTAATGTCCTAGGATTGTAGTTTGTGTTTTCATGATCCTTTTTGCGAATGCACTTTTGCTTGAGTACTTTTGTGCATTCTTTTGTAGTTTTACTTATGTGCGTATCTTTTCTAGCGAGTGTTTTTGTGCACGTTTCTTGATGCACACACATGTCCTTGAATTGTAGTACGCATTTTCATGATCGCTTTTGGTATCCAATTTTGACCATGTTCGAGTCTGTATTTGGAAATTTGTCGTGAAACATAAATTGTAGCCCACTGAAATAGCTTTCTAATGGCGCCGGAACCAGGTGATTTGGAGTCCGGATGAGAGAGTTATGCTCGACTTCATGGACACTACCAAAGATGTTGGGGGATTCTCTCTTCTAATTTGATTTTATTTTCTTAATTGCAACTCTTTTCTTACTCCTTGATAATTTTTGCTTCCTGGACACCTAATTGTCGATTTGTCTCATTAGGTAACAAGTCCACCAATTAAAACAGAAATATAAATTAATCCAAACAAAAATAAATGTATACGTAAACGTAGAGTATTATTTCTACACTCCACTATATCTTTTTTATCTAGTGTTTATGCTGTTATTTGTTGATGCGTATTAAAGTCCTAGTATTGTAGTTCATGTTAGTAAGAACGATGTTGCTAATGCACTTTTGAGCATGGTTTTTTACATGTACATTTGTGCATGTCCATTTGAGCGAGTGTGTTTGTGCATGTTTGTTGATTTATATTAATGTCCTAGGATTGTAGTTTGTGTTTTCATGATCCTTTTTGCGAATGCACTTTTGATTGAGTACTTTTGTGCATTCTTTTGTAGTTTTACTTATGTGCGTATCTTTTCTAGCGAGTGTTTTTGTGCACGTTTCTTGATGCGCACACATGTCCTTGAATTGTAGTACGCATTTTCATGATCGCTTTTGGTATCAAATTTTGACCATGTTCGAGTCCGTATTTGGAAATTTGTCGTGAAACATAAATTGTAGCCCACTGAAATAGCTTTCTAATGGCGCCGGAACCAGGTGATTTGGAGTCCGGATGAGAGAGTTATGCTCGACTTCATGGACATTACCAAAGATGTGGGGGGATTCTCTCTTCTAATTTGATTTTATTTTCTTAATTGCAACTCTTTTCTTACTCCTTGATCATTTTTGCTTCCTGGACACCTAATTTTCGATTTGTCTCATTAGGTAACAAATCCACCAATTAAAACAGAAATATAAATTAATCGAAACAAAAATCCACGTATACGTAAACGTAGAGTATTATTTCTATACTCCACTATATCTTTTTTATCTAGTGTTTCTGCTGTTCTTTGTCGATGCGTATTAAAGTCCTAGTATTGATGTTATTAAGAACGTTGTTGCGAATGCACTTTTGCGCATGGTTTTTTACATGTACATTTGTGCATGTCCATTTGAGCGAGTGTGTTTGTGCATGTTTGGTTATTTATATTAATGTCCTAGGATTGTAGTTTGTGTTTTCATGATCCTTTTTGCGAATGCACTTTTGCTTGAGTACTTTTGTGCATGCTTTTGTACTTTTACTTATGTGCGTATCTTTTCTAGCGAGTGTTTTTTAGCACGTTTCTTGATGCGCGCATTCATGTCCTTGAATTGTAGTACGCATTTTCATGATCGTTTTTGGTATCCAATTTTGACCATGTTCGAGTCCGTATTTGGAAATTTGTCGTGAGACAGGAAATGTAGCCCACTGAAATAGCTTTCTAACTGCGCCGGAACCTGGTGATTTGGAGTCCGGATGCAATTCCTTTTCTCACAAAAATCCACGTAAACGTAAACCTAGAGTATTATTTCTACACTCCACTGTATCTCTTTTATCTAGTGTTTCTGCGGTTGTTTGTTGATGCGTATTAAAGTCCTAGTATTGTAGTTCGTGTTTTTAAGAACGTTGTTGCGAATGCACTTTTGCTTTAGTACTTTTGTGCATGCTTCTGTACTTTTACATATGTGCGTATCTTTTCTAGCGAGTGTTTTTGTGCACGTTTCTTGATGCGCATTCATGTCCTTGAATTGTAGTACTTATTTTCATGATCGCTTTTGGTATCCAAGTTCAAGTCCTAATTTGTAAATTTGCCATGACACAAGAATGGTAGCCCACTGAAATAGCTTTCTAATGGCGCCGAAACTAGGTGATTTGGAGTCCGGATGAGAGAGTTATCCTCGACTTCGTGGACACTGCCAAAGATGTTGAGGGATTCTCTTCTAATTTGATTTTGTTTTCTTAATTGCAACTCTTTTCTTATTCCTTGATCATTTTTGCTTCCTGGACACCTAATTTTCGATATGTATCTATAAGATAACAAAGCCACCAATTAGAACAGAAATATAAATTAATCCAAACAAAAACCCACGTATACGTAAACGTAGAGTATTATTTCTACACTCCACTGTATCTTTTTTATCTAGTGTTTCTGTTGTTGTTTGTTGATGCGTATTAAAGTCCTAGTACTCTAGTTCGTGTTTTTAAGAACGTTTTTGCGAATACACTTTTGCGCATGGTTTTTTACATGTACGTTTGTGCATGTCCATTTGAGCGAGTGTGTTTGTACATGTTTGTTGATTTGTATTATTGCCCTAGGATTGTAGTTTGTGTCTTCATGATCATTTTCGCGAATGCAGTTTTGCTTGAGTACATTTGTGCATGCTTTTGTAATTTTACATATATCCGTATCTTTTCTAGCGAGTGTTTTTGAGCACGTTTCTTGATGCGCATTCATGTCCTTGAATTGTAGTACGCATTTTCATGATCGCTTTTGGTATCCAATTTTGACCATGTTCGAGTCCGTATTTGGAAATTTGTAGGAATTTTAGCCCACTGAAATAGCTATGTAATGGCGCCGGAACCAAGTGATTTGGAGTCCGGATGACAGAGTTATGCTCGACTTCATGGACACTACCAAAGATGTTGGGGGATTCTCTCTTCTAATTTGATTTTATTTTCTTAATTGCAACTCTTTTCTTACTCTTTGATCATTATTGATTCCTCGACACTGATTTTCGATTTGTACCTATAAAATACCAAATCCACCAATTAAAACGGAGATATAAATTAATCGAAAGAAAAATAAACGTAAACGTAAACGTAGAGTTTTATTTCTACACTCCACTGTATCTTTTCTATGTAGTGTTTCTGCTGTTGTTTGTTGATGCGTATTAAAGTCCTAGTGTTGTACTTCGTGTTTTTAAGAACGTTGTTGCGAATGCACTTTTGCGCATGGTTTTTTACTTGTACATTTGTGCATGTCCATTTGAGCGAGTGTGTTTGTGCATGTTTGTTGATTTATATTAATGTCCTAGGATTGTAGTTTGTGTTTTCATGATCCTTTTTGCGAATGCACTTTTGCTTGAGTACTTTTGTGCATTCTTTTGTAGTTTTACTTATGTGCGTATCTTTTCTAGCGAGTGTTTTTGTGCACGTTTCTTGATGCACACACATGTCCTTGAATTGTAGTACGCATTTTCATGATCGCTTTTGGTATCCAATTTTGACCATGTTCGAGTCTGTATTTGGAAATTTGTCGTGAAACATAAATTGTAGCCCACTGAAATAGCTTTCTAATGGCGCCGGAACCAGGTGATTTGGAGTCCGGATGAGAGAGTTATGCTCGACTTCATGGACACTACCAAAGATGTTGGGGGATTCTCTCTTCTAATTTGATTTTATTTTCTTAATTGCAACTCTTTTCTTACTCCTTGATAATTTTTGCTTCCTGGACACCTAATTGTCGATTTGTCTCATTAGGTAACAAGTCCACCAATTAAAACAGAAATATAAATTAATCCAAACAAAAATAAATGTATACGTAAACGTAGAGTATTATTTCTACACTCCACTATATCTTTTTTATCTAGTGTTTATGCTGTTATTTGTTGATGCGTATTAAAGTCCTAGTATTGTAGTTCATGTTAGTAAGAACGATGTTGCTAATGCACTTTTGAGCATGGTTTTTTACATGTACATTTGTGCATGTCCATTTGAGCGAGTGTGTTTGTGCATGTTTGTTGATTTATATTAATGTCCTAGGATTGTAGTTTGTGTTTTCATGATCCTTTTTGCGAATGCACTTTTGATTGAGTACTTTTGTGCATTCTTTTGTAGTTTTACTTATGTGCGTATCTTTTCTAGCGAGTGTTTTTGTGCACGTTTCTTGATGCGCACACATGTCCTTGAATTGTAGTACGCATTTTCATGATCGCTTTTGGTATCAAATTTTGACCATGTTCGAGTCCGTATTTGGAAATTTGTCGTGAAACATAAATTGTAGCCCACTGAAATAGCTTTCTAATGGCGCCGGAACCAGGTGATTTGGAGTCCGGATGAGAGAGTTATGCTCGACTTCATGGACATTACCAAAGATGTGGGGGGATTCTCTCTTCTAATTTGATTTTATTTTCTTAATTGCAACTCTTTTCTTACTCCTTGATCATTTTTGCTTCCTGGACACCTAATTTTCGATTTGTCTCATTAGGTAACAAATCCACCAATTAAAACAGAAATATAAATTAATCGAAACAAAAATCCACGTATACGTAAACGTAGAGTATTATTTCTATACTCCACTATATCTTTTTTATCTAGTGTTTCTGCTGTTCTTTGTCGATGCGTATTAAAGTCCTAGTATTGATGTTATTAAGAACGTTGTTGCTAATGCACTTTTGAGCATGGTTTTTTACATGTACATTTGTGCATGTCCATTTGAGCGAGTGTGTTTGTGCATGTTTGTTGATTTATATTAATGTCCTAGGATTGTAGTTTGTGTTTTCATGATCCTTTTTGCGAATGCACTTTTGATTGAGTACTTTTGTGCATTCTTTTGTAGTTTTACTTATGTGCGTATCTTTTCTAGCGAGTGTTTTTGTGCACGTTTCTTGATGCGCACACATGTCCTTGAATTGTAGTACGCATTTTCATGATCGCTTTTGGTATCAAATTTTGACCATGTTCGAGTCCGTATTTGGAAATTTGTCGTGAAACATAAATTGTAGCCCACTGAAATAGCTTTCTAATGGCGCCGGAACCAGGTGATTTGGAGTCCGGATGACAGAGTTATGCTCGACTTCATGGACACTACCAAAGATGTTGGGGGATTCTCTCTTCTAATTTGATTTTATTTTCTTAATTGCAACTCTTTTCTTACTCTTTGATCATTATTGATTCCTCGACACTGATTTTCGATTTGTACCTATAAAATACCAAATCCACCAATTAAAACGGAGATATAAATTAATCGAAAGAAAAATAAACGTAAACGTAAACGTAGAGTTTTATTTCTACACTCCACTGTATCTTTTCTATGTAGTGTTTCTGCTGTTGTTTGTTGATGCGTATTAAAGTCCTAGTGTTGTACTTCGTGTTTTTAAGAACGTTGTTGCGAATGCACTTTTGCGCATGGTTTTTTACTTGTACATTTGTGCATGTCCATTTGAGCGAGTGTGTTTGTGCATGTTTGTTGATTTATATTAATGTCCTAGGATTGTAGTTTGTGTTTTCATGATCCTTTTTGCGAATGCACTTTTGCTTGAGTACTTTTGTGCATTCTTTTGTAGTTTTACTTATGTGCGTATCTTTTCTAGCGAGTGTTTTTGTGCACGTTTCTTGATGCACACACATGTCCTTGAATTGTAGTACGCATTTTCATGATCGCTTTTGGTATCCAATTTTGACCATGTTCGAGTCTGTATTTGGAAATTTGTCGTGAAACATAAATTGTAGCCCACTGAAATAGCTTTCTAATGGCGCCGGAACCAGGTGATTTGGAGTCCGGATGAGAGAGTTATGCTCGACTTCATGGACACTACCAAAGATGTTGGGGGATTCTCTCTTCTAATTTGATTTTATTTTCTTAATTGCAACTCTTTTCTTACTCCTTGATAATTTTTGCTTCCTGGACACCTAATTGTCGATTTGTCTCATTAGGTAACAAGTCCACCAATTAAAACAGAAATATAAATTAATCCAAACAAAAATAAATGTATACGTAAACGTAGAGTATTATTTCTACACTCCACTATATCTTTTTTATCTAGTGTTTATGCTGTTATTTGTTGATGCGTATTAAAGTCCTAGTATTGTAGTTCATGTTAGTAAGAACGATGTTGCTAATGCACTTTTGAGCATGGTTTTTTACATGTACATTTGTGCATGTCCATTTGAGCGAGTGTGTTTGTGCATGTTTGTTGATTTATATTAATGTCCTAGGATTGTAGTTTGTGTTTTCATGATCCTTTTTGCGAATGCACTTTTGATTGAGTACTTTTGTGCATTCTTTTGTAGTTTTACTTATGTGCGTATCTTTTCTAGCGAGTGTTTTTGTGCACGTTTCTTGATGCGCACACATGTCCTTGAATTGTAGTACGCATTTTCATGATCGCTTTTGGTATCAAATTTTGACCATGTTCGAGTCCGTATTTGGAAATTTGTCGTGAAACATAAATTGTAGCCCACTGAAATAGCTTTCTAATGGCGCCGGAACCAGGTGATTTGGAGTCCGGATGACAGAGTTATGCTCGACTTCATGGACACTACCAAAGATGTTGGGGGATTCTCTCTTCTAATTTGATTTTATTTTCTTAATTGCAACTCTTTTCTTACTCTTTGATCATTATTGATTCCTCGACACTGATTTTCGATTTGTACCTATAAAATACCAAATCCACCAATTAAAACGGAGATATAAATTAATCGAAAGAAAAATAAACGTAAACGTAAACGTAGAGTTTTATTTCTACACTCCACTGTATCTTTTCTATGTAGTGTTTCTGCTGTTGTTTGTTGATGCGTATTAAAGTCCTAGTGTTGTACTTCGTGTTTTTAAGAACGTTGTTGCGAATGCACTTTTGCGCATGGTTTTTTACTTGTACATTTGTGCATGTCCATTTGAGCGAGTGTGTTTGTGCATGTTTGTTGATTTATATTAATGTCCTAGGATTGTAGTTTGTGTTTTCATGATCCTTTTTGCGAATGCACTTTTGCTTGAGTACTTTTGTGCATTCTTTTGTAGTTTTACTTATGTGCGTATCTTTTCTAGCGAGTGTTTTTGTGCACGTTTCTTGATGCACACACATGTCCTTGAATTGTAGTACGCATTTTCATGATCGCTTTTGGTATCCAATTTTGACCATGTTCGAGTCTGTATTTGGAAATTTGTCGTGAAACATAAATTGTAGCCCACTGAAATAGCTTTCTAATGGCGCCGGAACCAGGTGATTTGGAGTCCGGATGAGAGAGTTATGCTCGACTTCATGGACACTACCAAAGATGTTGGGGGATTCTCTCTTCTAATTTGATTTTATTTTCTTAATTGCAACTCTTTTCTTACTCCTTGATAATTTTTGCTTCCTGGACACCTAATTGTCGATTTGTCTCATTAGGTAACAAGTCCACCAATTAAAACAGAAATATAAATTAATCCAAACAAAAATAAATGTATACGTAAACGTAGAGTATTATTTCTACACTCCACTATATCTTTTTTATCTAGTGTTTATGCTGTTATTTGTTGATGCGTATTAAAGTCCTAGTATTGTAGTTCATGTTAGTAAGAACGATGTTGCTAATGCACTTTTGAGCATGGTTTTTTACATGTACATTTGTGCATGTCCATTTGAGCGAGTGTGTTTGTGCATGTTTGTTGATTTATATTAATGTCCTAGGATTGTAGTTTGTGTTTTCATGATCCTTTTTGCGAATGCACTTTTGATTGAGTACTTTTGTGCATTCTTTTGTAGTTTTACTTATGTGCGTATCTTTTCTAGCGAGTGTTTTTGTGCACGTTTCTTGATGCGCACACATGTCCTTGAATTGTAGTACGCATTTTCATGATCGCTTTTGGTATCAAATTTTGACCATGTTCGAGTCCGTATTTGGAAATTTGTCGTGAAACATAAATTGTAGCCCACTGAAATAGCTTTCTAATGGCGCCGGAACCAGGTGATTTGGAGTCCGGATGAGAGAGTTATGCTCGACTTCATGGACATTACCAAAGATGTGGGGGGATTCTCTCTTCTAATTTGATTTTATTTTCTTAATTGCAACTCTTTTCTTACTCCTTGATCATTTTTGCTTCCTGGACACCTAATTTTCGATTTGTCTCATTAGGTAACAAATCCACCAATTAAAACAGAAATATAAATTAATCGAAACAAAAATCCACGTATACGTAAACGTAGAGTATTATTTCTATACTCCACTATATCTTTTTTATCTAGTGTTTCTGCTGTTCTTTGTCGATGCGTATTAAAGTCCTAGTATTGATGTTATTAAGAACGTTGTTGCGAATGCACTTTTGCGCATGGTTTTTTACATGTACATTTGTGCATGTCCATTTGAGCGAGTGTGTTTGTGCATGTTTGGTTATTTATATTAATGTCCTAGGATTGTAGTTTGTGTTTTCATGATCCTTTTTGCGAATGCACTTTTGCTTGAGTACTTTTGTGCATGCTTTTGTACTTTTACTTATGTGCGTATCTTTTCTAGCGAGTGTTTTTTAGCACGTTTCTTGATGCGCGCATTCATGTCCTTGAATTGTAGTACGCATTTTCATGATCGTTTTTGGTATCCAATTTTGACCATGTTCGAGTCCGTATTTGGAAATTTGTCGTGAGACAGGAAATGTAGCCCACTGAAATAGCTTTCTAACTGCGCCGGAACCTGGTGATTTGGAGTCCGGATGCAATTCCTTTTCTCACAAAAATCCACGTAAACGTAAACCTAGAGTATTATTTCTACACTCCACTGTATCTCTTTTATCTAGTGTTTCTGCGGTTGTTTGTTGATGCGTATTAAAGTCCTAGTATTGTAGTTCGTGTTTTTAAGAACGTTGTTGCGAATGCACTTTTGCTTTAGTACTTTTGTGCATGCTTCTGTACTTTTACATATGTGCGTATCTTTTCTAGCGAGTGTTTTTGTGCACGTTTCTTGATGCGCATTCATGTCCTTGAATTGTAGTACTTATTTTCATGATCGCTTTTGGTATCCAAGTTCAAGTCCTAATTTGTAAATTTGCCATGACACAAGAATGGTAGCCCACTGAAATAGCTTTCTAATGGCGCCGAAACTAGGTGATTTGGAGTCCGGATGAGAGAGTTATCCTCGACTTCGTGGACACTGCCAAAGATGTTGAGGGATTCTCTTCTAATTTGATTTTGTTTTCTTAATTGCAACTCTTTTCTTATTCCTTGATCATTTTTGCTTCCTGGACACCTAATTTTCGATATGTATCTATAAGATAACAAAGCCACCAATTAGAACAGAAATATAAATTAACCCAAACAAAAATCCACGTAAACGTAAACGTAGAGTATTATTTCTACAGTCCACTGTATCTTTTTTATCCAGTGTTTGTGCTGTTGTTTGTTGATGTATATTGAACTCCTAGTATTGTAGTTCGTGTTTTTAAGAACGTTGTTGCGAATGCACTTTTGCGCATGGTTTTTTACATGAACGTTTGTGCATGTCCGTTTGAGCGAGTGTGTTTGTGCATGTTTGTTGATTTGTATTAATGTCCTAGGATTGTAGTTTGTGTTTTCATGATCGTTTTTGCGAATGCTATTTTGCTTGAGTACTTTTGTGCATGCTTTTGTACTTTTACTTATGTGCGTATCTTTTCTAGCGAGTGTTTTTGTGCACGTTTCTTGATGCGCATTCATGTCCTTGAATTGTAGTATGTATTTTCAATATCGCTTTTGGTATCCAATTTTTACCATGTTCAAGTCCGAATTTGGAAATTTGCGGTGAGACAGGAATTGTAGCCCATTGAAATAGCTTTCTAATGGCGCCGGAACCAGTTGATTTGGAGTCCGGATGGGACAGTTATGCTCGACTTCGTGGACGATACCAAAGATGTTGGGGGATTCTCTCTTCTAATTTGATTTTATTTTCTTAATTGCAATCTTTTCTTACTCTTTGATCATTTTTGCTTCCCGGACACCGAATTTTCGATTCGTAGCTATAAGATAACAAATCCACTAATTAAAACAGAAATATAAATTAACCCAAACAAAAATCAACGTAAATGTAAACGTATAGTATTATTTCTACACTTCAGTGTATCTTTTTTATCTAGTGTTTCTGCTGTTGTTTGTTGATGCGTATTAAAGTCCTAGCATTGTAGTTCGTGTTTTTAAGAACGTTGTTGCGAATGCACTTTTGCGCATGTTTTTTTACATGTACATTTGTGCATGTACATTTGAGCGAGTGTGACTGTGCATATTTGTTGATTTGTATTAATGTCCTAGGATTGTAGTTTTTGTTTTCATGATCCTTTTTGCGAATGCACTTTTGCTTGAGTACTTTTGTGCATGCTTTTGTACTTCTACTTATGTGCGTATCTTTTCTAGCGAGTGTTTTTAAGCACGTTTCTTGATGCGCATTCATGTCCTTGAATTGTAGTACGCATTTTCATGATCGCTTTTGGTGTCCAATTTTGACCATGTTCGAGTCAAAATTTGGAAATTTGTCGAGAGACAGGAATTGTAGCCCACTGAAATAGCTTTCTAATGGCGCCGGAACCAGGTGATTTGGAGTCAGGATGAGAGAGTTATGCTCGACTTCGTGGACACTACCAAAGATGTTGGGGGATTCTCTCGTCTAATTTGATTTTATTTTCCTAATTGCAACTTTTTTCTTACTCCTTGATCATTTTTGCTTCCTGGACACCTAATTTTCGATTTGTTCCTATAAGATAACAAATCCACCAATTAAACAGAAATATAAATTAATCTAAACAAAAATCCACGTATACGTAAACGTAGAGTATTATTTCTACACTCCACTGTATCTTTTTTATCTAGTGTTTCTGTTGTTGTTTGTTCATGCGTATTAAAGACATAGTATTGTAGTTCGTGTTTTTAAGAACGTTGTTGCGAATGTACTTTTGCTTGAGTACTTTTGTGCATGCTTTTGTAGTTTTACATATGTGCGTATCTTTTCCGGCGAGTGTTTTTTAGCACGCTTCTTGATGCGCATTTATGTCCTTTAATTGTAGTACGTATTTTCAAGATCGCTTTTCATATCCGATTTTGACCATGTTCGAGTCCAAATTTGAGAATTTGCCGTGGGACAAGGATTGTTGCCCACTTAAATAGCTTACTAATGGCGCCAGAACCAGGTGATTAGGAGTCCGGATGAGAGTGTTGTGCTCGACTTCGTGGATACTACCAAAGATGTTAGGGGATTCTCTCCTCTAATTTGATTTTATTTTCTTAGTTGCAACTCTTTTGTTACTCCTTGATCATTCTTGCTTCCTCGTCACCTAATTTTCGATTTGTACCTATAAGATAACAAATCCACCAATTAAAACACAAATTTAAGTAAATCTAAACAAAAATCCACGTAAACCTAAACGTAGAGTATTATTCCTACACTCTATTGTATCTTTTTTATCTAGTGTTTCTGCTATTGATTATTGGTGCGTATTAAAGTCCTACTATTGTAGTTCGTGTTTTTAAGAACGTTGCTACGAATGCACTTTTCCGCATCATTTTTTACATGTACGTTTGTGCATGTCCATTTCAGCGAGTGTGTTTGTGCATGTTTGATGATTTGTTTTAATGTCCTAGGATTGTAGTTTGTGTTTTCATGATCCTTTTTGCGAATGCACTATTGCTTGAGTACTTTTGAACATGATTTTGTACGTTTACTAAGGTGTGTATCTTTTCTAGCGAGTGTTTTTGTGCACATTTTTTGATGCGCATTCATGTCCTTGAAAATTAGAACGCATTTTCATGATCGCTTTTGGTATCCAATTTTGACCATGTTCGATTCCGAATTTGGAAATTTGTCGTGAGACAGGAATTGTAGCCCACTGAAATAGCTCTCTAATGGCACCGGAACCAGGTGATTTGGAGTCCGGATGAGAGAGTTATGCTCGACTCCGTGGACACTACCAAAGATGTTAGGGGATTCTCTATTCTAATTTGATTTTATTTTCTTAATTGCAACTCTTTTCTTACTCCTTGATCATTTTTGCTTCCTGGACATCTAATTTTCGATTTGTACCTATAAGATAACAAATCCACCAATTATAACAGAAATATAAATTAATCCATTCAAAAATCCACATATACGTAAACGTAGAGTATAATTTCTAAACTCCACTGTATCTTTTTTATCTAGTGTTTCTGCTGTTACTTGTTGATGCGTATTAATGTCCTAGTATTGTAGTTCGTGTTTTTAAGAACGTTGTTGTTAATGCACTTTTGCGCATGGTTTTTTACAAGTACGTTTGTGCATGTCCATTTGAGCGAGTTTGTTTGTACATGTTTGTTGATTTGTTTTAATGTCCTAGGATTGTAGTTTGTGTTTTCATGATCATTTTTGCGAATGCACTTTTGCTTGAGTACTTTTGTGCATGCTTTTGTACTTTTACTTATATGCGTATCTTTTCTAGCGATTGTTTTTGTGCACGTTTCTTGGTGCGCATTCATGCCGTTGAATTGTAGTACGCATTTTTATGATCGCTTTTGGTATCCAATTTTGACCATGTTCGAGTCCGAATTTGGACATTTCCCGTGAGACAGGAATTGTAGCCCACTGAAACAGCTTTCTGCTGTTATTTGTTGATGCGTATTAAAGTCCTAGTATTGTAGTTCATGTTATTAAGAACGATGTTGCGAATGCACTTTTGAGCATGGTTTTTTACATGTACATTTGTGCATGTCCATTGGAGCGAGTGTGTTTGTGCATGTTTGTTGATTTATATTAATGTCCTAGGATTGTAGTTTGTGTTTTCATGATCCTTTTTGCGAATGCACTTTTGCTTGAGTACTTTTGTGCATTCTTTTGTAGTTTTACTTATGTGCGTATCTTTTCTAGCGAGTGTTTTTGTGCACGTTTCTTGATGCGCACACATGTCCTTGAATTGTAGTACGCATTTTCATGATCGCTTTTGGTATCCAATTTTGTCCATGTTCGAGTCCGTATTTGTAAATTTTTCGTGAAACATAAATTGTAGCCTACTGAAATAGCTTTCTAATGGTGCCGGAACCAGGTGATTTGGAGTCCAGATGAGAGAGTTATGCTCGACTTCATGGACACTACCAAAGATGTTGGGGGATTCTCTTTTCTAATTTGATTTTATTTTCTTAATTGCAACTCTTTTCTTACTCCTTGATAATTTTTGCTTCCTGGACACCTAATTGTCGATTTGTCTCATTAGGTAACAAGTCCACCAATTAAAACAGAAATATAAATTAATCCAAACAAAAATACATGTATACGTAAACGTAGAGTATTATTTCTACACTCCACTATATCTTTTTTATCTAGTGTTTCTGTTGTTATTTGTTGATGCGTATTAAAGTCCTAGTATTGTAGTTCATGTTATTAAGAACGATGTTGCGAATGCACTTTTGAGCATGGTTTTTTACATGTGCATTTGTGCATGTCCATTTGAGCGAGTGTGTTTGTGCATGTTTGTTGATTTATATTAATGTCCTAGGATTGTAGTTTGTGTTTTCATGATCATTTTTGCGAATGCACTTTTGCTTGAGTACATTTGTGCATGCTTTTGTACTTTTACTTATATGCGTATCTTTTCTAGCGATTGTTTTTGTGCACGTTTCTTGGTGCGCATTCATGCCGTTGAATTGTAGTACGCATTTTTATGATCGCTTTTGGTTTCCAATTTTGACCATGTTCGAGTCCGAATTTGGACATTTGCCGTGAGACAGGAATTGTAGCCCACTGAAATAGCTTTCTATTGGCGCCGAAACCAGAGGATCTGTATTCCGGATGAGAGAGTTATGCTCGACTTCGTGGACACTACCAAAGATGTTGGAGGATTCCCTCTTCTAATTTGATTTTATTTTCTAAATTGCAACTCTTTTCTTACTCTTTGATCATTTTTGCTTCCTAGACACCTTATTTTTGATTTGTACCTATAAGATACCAAATCTACCAATTAAAATAGAAATATAAATTAATTCAAACAAAAATCCACGTAAACGTAAACGTATAGTATTATTTCTACACTCCATTGTATCATTTTTATCTAGTGTTTCCGCTGTTGTTTGTTGATGTGTATTAAAGTCCTAGTATTGTAGTTCGGGTTTTTAAGAACGTTGTTGCGAATGCACTTTTGCTTGAGTACTTTTGTGCATGCTTTTGTACTTTTACTTATGTGTGTACCTTTTCTAGCGAGTATTTTTGTGCATGTTTCTTGATGCGCATTCATGTCCTTGAATTGTTGTACGCATTTTCATGATCGTTTTTGGTATCCAATTTTGACCATGTTCGAGTCCGATTTTGAAAATTTGTCGTGAGACAGGAATTGTGGCCAACTGAAATAGCTCTCTAATGGCGCCGGAACCAGGTGATTTGGAGTCCGGATGAGAGAGTTATGCTCGACTCCGTGGACACTACCAAAGATGTTGGAGGATTCTCTCTTCTAATTTTATTTTATTTTCTTAATTGCAACTCTTTTCTTACTCCTTGATCATTTTTGCTTCCTGGACACCTAATTTTCGATTTGTACCTATGAGATAACAAATCCACCAATTAAAACGGAGATATAAATTAATCCAAACAAAAATCCACGTAAACGTAAACGTAGAGTATTTTTTCTACACTCCACTGTATCTTTATTATCTAGTGTTTCAGCAGTTGTTTGTTGATGCGTATTGAAGTCCTAGTATTGTAGTTCGTGTTTTAAAGAACGTTGTTGCGAATGCACTTTTGGCATCGTTTTTTACATGTACGTTTGTGCATGTCCATTTGAGAGAGTGTGTTTGTGCATGTTTGTTGATTTGTATAAATGTCCTAGGAGTGTAGTTTGTGTTTTCATGATCCTTTTTGCTAATGCACTTTTGCTTGAGTACTTGTGTGCATGCTTTTGTTCTTTTACTTATGTGCGTATCTTTTCTAGTGAGTGCTTTTGTGCACGTTTCTTGATGCACATTCATATCCTTAAATTGTATTACGTAATTTCATGATCGCTTTTGGTATCCAATTTTGACCATGTTAGAGTCCGAATTCGGAAATTTGCCGTGAGACAGGAATTCTAGCCCACTGAAATAGATTTCTAATGGCGCATGAACCACGTGCTTTGGAGTCCGGATGAGATAGTTATGCTCGACTACGTGGACACTACCAGAGATGTTGGGGGATTCTCTCTTCTAATTCTATTTTATTTTCTTAATTGCAACTCTTTTCTTACTCCTTGATCATTTTTGCTTCATGGACACCTAATTTTCGATTTGTACCTATAATATACCAAATCCACCAATTAAAAGAGAAATATATATTAATCCAAACAAAAATCCACGTAAACGTAAACGTAGAGTATTTTTTCTACACTCCACTGTATATTTTTTATCTAGTTTTTCTGTTGTTATTTGTTGATGCGTATTAAAGTCCTAGTATTGTAGTTCGTGTTTTTAAGAACGTTGTTACGAATGCACTTTTGCGCATGGTTGTTTACATGTACGTTTGTGCATGTCCATTTGAGCGAGTGTGTTTGTGCATGTATGTTGATTTGTATTAATGTCCTAGGATTGTAGTTTGTGTTTTCATGATCCTTTTTTGCGAATGCACATTTGCTTGAGTAATTTCGTGCATGCTTTTGTACTGTTCTTTATGTGCGTATCTTTTCTAGCAAGTGATGTTGTGCACGTTTCTTGATGCGCATTCATGTCCTTGAATTATATTACGTATTTTCATAATCGTTTTTGGTATCCAATTTTGACCATGTTCGAGTCCAAATTTGAGAATTTGCCGTGGGACAAGGATTGTTGCCAACTTAAATAGCTTACTAATGGCGCCGGAACCAGGTGATTTGGAGTCCGGATGAGAAAGTTATGCTCGACTTTGATGACATTACCAATGATGTTGGGGGATTCTCTCTTCTAATTTGATTTTATTTTCTTAATTGCTACTCTCTTCTTACTCTTTGATCATTTTTGCTTCCTGGACACCTAAATTTTGATTTGTACCTATAAGATACCAAATCCATCAATTACAACAGAAATAAAAATTAATCCAAACAAAAATCCACGTAAACGTAAACGTAGAGTATTATTTCTACACTCCATTGTATATTTCTTATCTAGTGTTTCTGTTGTTGTTTTTTGATGCGTATTAAAGTCCTAGTATTGTAGTTCTTGTTTTTAAGAACGTTGTTGCGAATGCACTTTTGCGCATGGTTTTTTACATGTATGTTTGTGCATGTCCATTTGAGCGAGTGTGTTTGTGCATGTTTGTTGATTTGTATAAATGTCCTAGGATTGTATTTTGTGTTTTCATGATCCTTTTTGCTAATGCACTTTTGTTTGAGTACTTGTGTGCATGCTTTTGTTCTTTTACTTATGTGCGTATCTTTTCTAGCGAGTGATGTTGTGCACGTTTCTTGATGCGCATTCATGTCCTTGAATTGTAGTACGTATTTTCATGATCGCTTTTCGTATCCAATTTTGACCATGTTCGAGTCCGAATTCGGAAATTTGCCGTGGGACAGGGATTGTAGCCCACTTAAATAGCGTACTAATGGCGCCGGAACCAGGTGATGTGGAGTCCGGATGAGAGAGTTATGCTCGACTTTGTGGACACTACCAGAGATGTTGGGGGATTCTCTCTTCTAATTTGATTTTATTTTCTTAATTGCAACTCTCTTCTTACTCTTTGATCATTTTTGCTTCCTGGACACCTAATTTTCGATTTGTACATGTAAGATACCAAATCCACCAATTAAAACAGAAATATAAATTAATCCAAAAAAAAAATCCACGTAAACGGAAACGTAGAGTATTTTTTCTACGCTCCACTGTATATTTCTTATCTAGTGTTTATGTTGTTGTTTTTTGATGCGTATTAATGTCCTAGTATTGTAGTTCTTGTTTTTAAGAACGTTGTTGCGAATGCACTTTTGCGCATGGTTTTTTACATGTATGTTTGTGCATGTCCATTTGAGCGAGTGTGTTTGTGCATGTTTGTTGATTTGTATAAATGTCCTAGGATTGTATTTTGTGTTTTCATGATCCTTTTTGCTAATGCACTTTTGTTTGAGTACTTGTGTGCATGCTTTTGTTCTTTTACTTATGTGCGTATCTTTTCTAGCGAGTGATGTTGTGCACGTTTCTTGATGCGCATTCATGTCCTTGAATTGTAGTACGTATTTTCATGATCGCTTTTCGTATCCAATTTTGACCATGTTCGAGTCCGAATTCGGAAATTTGCCGTGGGACAGGGATTGTAGCCCACTTTAATAGCGTACTAATGGCGCCGGAACCAGGTGCTGTGGAGTCCGGATGAGAGAGTTATGCTCGACTTTGTGGACACTACCAGAGATGTTGGGGGATTCGCTCTTCTAATTTGATTTTATTTTCTTAATTGCAACTCTCTTCTTACTCTTTGATCATTTTTGCTTCCTGGACACCTAATTTTCGATTTGTACATGTAAGATACCAAATCCACCAATTAAAACAGAAATATAAATTAATCCAAAAAAAAATCCACGTAAACGGAAACGTAGAGTATTTTTTCTACGCTCCACTGTATATTTCTTATCTAGTGTTTCTGTTGTTGTTTTTTGATGCGTATTAATGTCCTAGTATTGTAGTTCTTGTTTTTAAGAACGTTGTTGCGAATGCACTTTTGCGCATGGTTTTTTACATGTATGTTTGTGCATGTCCATTTGAGCGAGTGTGTTTGTGCATGTTTGTTGATTTGTATAAATGTCCTAGGATTGTATTTTATGTTTTCATGATCCTTTTTGCTAATGCACTTTTGTTTGAGTACTTGTGTGCATGCTTTTGTTCTTTTACTTATGTGCGTATCTTTTCTAGCGAGTGATGTTGTGCACGTTTCTTGATGCGCATTCATGTCCTTGAATTGTAGTACGTATTTTCATGATCGCTTTTCGTATCCAATTTTGACCATGTTCGAGTCCGAATTCGGAAATTTGCCGTGGGACAGGGATTGTAGCCCACTTAAATAGCGTACTAATGGCGCCGGAACCAGGTGATGTGGAGTCCGGATGAGAGAGTTATGCTCGACTTTGTGGACACTACCAGAGATGTTGGGGGATTCTCTCTTCTAATTTGATTTTATTTTCTTAATTGCAACTCTCTTCTTCCTCATGATCATTTTTGCTTCCTGGACATCTAATTTTTGATTTGTACCTATAAGATACCAAATCCACCAATTACAACAGAAATAAAAATTAGTCCAAACAAAAATCCACGTAAACGTAAACGTAGAGTATTATTTCTATACTCCACTGTATCTTTTTTATCTAGTGTTTCTGCTGTTGTTTGTTGATGCGTATTAAAGTTCTAGTATTGTAGTTCGTGTTTTTAAGAACGTTGTTGCGAATGCACTTTTACGCATGGTTTTTTACATGTATGTTTGTGCATGTTCATTTGAGCGAGTGTGTTTATGCATGTTTGTTGATTTGTATTATGTCCTAGGATTGTAGTTTGTGTTTTCATGATCCTTTTTGCGAGTGCACTTTTGCTTGAGTAATTTTGTGCATTCTTTTGTACTTTTGGTAATGTAAGTATCTTTTTTAGCGAGTGTTTTTGTGCACGTTTCTTGATGCGCATTCATGTCCTTGAATTCTAGTACGTATTTTCATGAGCGCTTTTGGTATCCAATTTTGACCATGTTCGAGTCCAAATTTGGGAATTTACCGTGAGACAGGAATTGTAGCCCACTAAAATAGGTTTCTAATGGCGCTGGAACTAGGTGATTTGGAGTTTGGATGAGAGAGTTATGCTCGACTTCGAGGACACTCCCAAAGATGTTAAGGGATTCTCTCATCTAATTTGATTTTATTTTCTTAATTGCAACTCTCTTCTTACTCCTTGATAATTTTTGCTTCCTGGACATCTAAGTTTTGATTTGTACCTATAACATACCAAATCCACCAATTAAAACAGAAATATAAATTAATCCATACACAAATCCACGTAAACGTAAACGCAGAGTATTATTTCTACATTCCACTGTATCTTTTTTATATAGTGTTTCTGTTGTTGTTTGTTGATGCGTATTAATGTCCTAGTGTTGTAGTTCGTGTTTTTAACAACGTAATTGCGAATGCACTTTTGCGCATGGTTTTTAACATGTACATTTGTGCATGTCCATTTGAGCGAGTATGTTTGTGCATGTTTGTTGATTTGTATTAATGTCCTAGGATTGTAGTTTGTGTTTTCATGATCCTTTTTGCGAATGCACTTTTGCTTGAGTAAGTTTGTGCATGCTTTTGTACTTTTGCTTATGTGCGTATCTTTTCTAGCGAGTGCTTTTCTGCACGTTTCTTGATGCCCATTCATGTCCTTGAATTGTAGAACGTTTTTTCATGATCGCTTTTGGTATCCAATTTTGACCATGTTCGAGTCCGAATTTGGAAATTTGCCGTGAGACAGGGATTTTAGCCCACTGAAATAGCTTTCTAATGACGCCGTAACTAGGTGATTTGGAATTCGGATGAGAGAGTTATGCTCAACTTCATGGACACTACTAATGATGTTGGGGGATTCTTTCTTATAATTTGATTTTATATTCTTAATTGCAACTCTTTTCTTACTCCTTGATCATTTTTACTTCCTGGACACCTAATTTTCGATTTGTACCTGTAAGATACCAAATCCACCAAATAAAACATAAATATAAATTAATCCAAACAAAAATCCACGTAAACGTAAACGTAGAGTATTTTTTCTACACTCCACTGTATATATTTCTTATCTAGTGTTTCTGTTGTTGTTTGTTGATGCGTATTAAAGTCCTAGTACTGTAGTTCTTGTTTTTAAGAACGTTGTTGCGAATGCACTTTTGCGCATGGTCGTTTACATGTACGTTTGTGCATGTCCAGTTGAGCGAGTGTGTTTGTGCATGTATGTTGATTTGTATTAATGTCCTAGGATTGTAGTTTGTGTTTTCATGATCCTTTTTTGCGAATGCACATTTGCTTGAGTAATTTCGTGCATGCTTTTGTACTTTTCTTTATGTGCGTATCTTTTCTAGCGAGTGATGTTGTGCACGTTTCTTGATGCGCATTCATGTCCTTGAATTGTAGTACGTATTTTCAAGATTGCTTTTTGTATCAAATTTTGGCCATGTTCGAGTCCAAATTTGAGAATTTGCCGTGGGACAAGGATTGTTGCCCACTTAAATAGCTTAGTAATGGCGCCGGAACCAGGTGATTTGGAGTCTGGATGAAAGAGTTATGCTCGACTTTGTGGACATTACCAAAGATGTTGGGGGATTCTCTCTTCTAATTTGATTTTATTTTCTTAATTGCAACTCTCTTCTTACTCTTTGATCATTTTTGCTTCCTGCACATCTAATTTTTGATTTGTACCTATAAGATACCAAATCCACCAATTACAACATAAATAAAAATTAATCCAAACAAAAATCCACGTAAACGTAAATGTAGAGTATTATTTCTACACTCCACTGTATCTTTTTTATCTAGTGTTTCTGC
Organism: Erythranthe guttata; assembly: GCF_056151865.1. Lineage (NCBI taxonomy): Eukaryota > Viridiplantae > Streptophyta > Magnoliopsida > Lamiales > Phrymaceae > Erythranthe > Erythranthe guttata. Next base: position 11,617,216 of record NC_142533.1, read on the forward strand.
TGTTGTTTGTTGATGCGTATTAAAGTCTTAGTATTGTAGTTCGTGTTTTTAAGAACGTTGTTGCGAATGCACTTTTACGCATGATTTTTTACATGTATGTTTGTGCATGTCCATTTGAGCGAGTGTGTTTATGCATGTTTGTTGATTTCTATTAATGTCCTAGGATTGTAGTTTGTGTTTTCATGATCCTTTTTGCGAGTGCACTTTTGCTTGAGTAGTTTTGTGCATTCTTTTGTACTTTTGCTAATGTAAGTATCTTTTTTAGCGAGTGTTTTTGTGCACGTTTCTTGATGCGCATTCATGTCCTTGAATTCTAGTACGTATTTTCATGAGAGCTTTTGGTATCCAATTTTGACAATGTTCGAGTCCAAATTTGGGAATTTGCATTGAGACAGGAATTGTAGCCCACTGAAATAGGTTTCTAATGGCGCCGGAACTAGGTGATTTGGAGTTCGGATGAGAGAGTTATTCTCGAATTTGTGGACATTACCAAAGATGTTGTTGGATTCTCTCTTCTAATTTGATTTTATTTTCTTAATTGCATCTCTCTTCTTTCGCTTTGATCATTTTTGCTTCCTGGACACCTAATTTTTGGTTTGTACCTATATGATACTAAATCCACCAATTAAAACTGAAATATAAATTAATCCAAACAAAAATCCACGTAAACGTAAACGTAGAGTATTATTTCTACATTCCACTGTATCTTTTTTATCTAGTGTTTCTATTGTTGTTTGTTGATGCGTATTGAAGTCCTAGTATTGTAGTTCGTGTTTTTCAGAACGTTGTTGCGAATGCGCTTTTGGGCATGGTTTTTTACATGTACGTTTGTGCATGTCCATTTGAGCGACAATGTTTGTGCATGTATGTTGATTTGTATTAATGTCCTAGGATTGTAGTTTGTGTTTTCATGATCCTTTTTTGCGAATGCACATTTGCTTGAGTAATTTTGTGCATGCTTTTGTACTTTTCTTTATGTGCGTATCTTTTCTAGCGAGTGATGTTGTGCACGTTTCTTGATGCACATTCATGTCCTTGAATTAAAGTACGTATTTTCATGATTGCCTTTGGTATCAAATTTTGGCCATGTTCGAGTCCAAATTTGAGAATTTGCCGTGGGACAAGGATTGTTGCCCACTTAAATAGCTTACTAATGGCGCCGGAACCAGGTGATTTGGAGTCCGGATGAGAGAGTTATGCTCGACTTTGTGGACATTACCAAAGATGTTGGGGGATTCTCTCTTCTAATTTGATTTTATTTTCTTAATTGCAACTCTCTTCTTACTCTTTGATCATTTTTGCTTCATGGACATCTAATTTTTGATTTGTACCTATAAGATACCAAATCCACCAATTACAACATAAATAAAAATTAATCCAAACAAAAATCCACGTAAACGTAAATGTAGAGTATTATTTCTACACTCCACTGTATCTTTTTTATCTAGTGTTTCTGCTGTTGTTTGTTGATGCGTATTAAAGTTCTAGTATTGTAGTTCGTGTTTTTAAGAACGTTGTTGCGAATGCACTTTTACGCATGGTTTTTTACATGTATGTTTGTGCATGTTCATTTGAGCGAGTGTGTTTATGCATGTTTGTTGATTTGTATTATGTCCTAGGATTGTAGTTTGTGTTTTCATGATCCTTTTTGCGAGTGCACTTTTGCTTGAGTAATTTTGTGCATTCTTTTGTACTTTTGCTAATGTAAGTATCTTTTTTAGCGAGTGTTTTTGTGCACGTTTCTTGATGCGCATTCATGTCCTTGAATTCTAGTACGTATTTTCATGAGAGCTTTTGGTATCCAATTGTACAATGTTCGAGTCCAAATTTGGGAATTTGCATTGAGACAGGAATTGTAGCCCACTGAAATAGGTTTCTAATGGCGCCGGAACTAGGTGATTTGGAGTTCGGATGAGAGAGTTATTCTCGAATTTGTGGACATTACCAAAGATGTTGTTGGATTCTCTCTTCTAATTTGATTTTATTTTCTTAATTGCATCTCTCTTCTTTCGCTTTGATCATTTTTGCTTCCTGGACACCTAATTTTTGGTTTGTACCTATATGATACTAAATCCACCAATTAAAACTGAAATATAAATTAATCCAAACAAAAATCCACGTAAACGTAAACGTAGAGTATTATTTCTACATTCCACTGTATCTTTTTTATCTAGTGTTTCTGTTGTTGTTTGTTGATGCGTATTGAAGTCCTAGTATTGTAGTTCGTGTTTTTCAGAACGTTGTTGCGAATGCGCTTTTGGGCATGGTTTTTTACATGTACGTTTGTGCATGTCCATTTGAGCGACAGTGTTTGTGCATGTATGTTGATTTGTATTAATGTCCTAGGATTGTAGTTTGTGTTTTCATGATCCTTTTTTGCGAATGCACATTTGCTTGAGTAATTTTGTGCATGCTTTTGTACTTTTCTTTATGTGCGTATCTTTTCTAGCGAGTGATGCTGTGCACGTTTCTTGATGCACATTCATGTCCTTGAATTAAAGTACGTATTTTCATGATTGCTTTTGGTATCAAATTTTGGCCATGTTCGAGTCCAAATTTGAGAATTTGCCGTGGGACAAGGATTGTTGCCCACTTAAATAGCTTACTAATGGCGCCGGAACCAGGTGATTTGGAGTCCGGATGAGAGAGTTATGCTCGACTTTGTGGACATTACCAAAGATGTTGGGGGATTCTCTCTTCTAATTTGATTTTATTTTCTTAATTGCAACTCTCTTCTTACTCTTTGATCATTTTTGCTTCATGGACATCTAATTTTTGATTTGTACCTATAAGATACCAAATCCACCAATTACAACATAAATAAAAATTAATCCAAACAAAAATCCACGTAAACGTAAATGTAGAGTATTATTTCTACACTCCACTGTATCTTTTTTATCTAGTGTTTCTGCTGTTGTTTGTTGATGCGTATTAAAGTTCTAGTATTGTAGTTCGTGTTTTTAAGAACGTTGTTGCGAATGCACTTTTACGCATGGTTTTTTACATGTATGTTTGTGCATGTTCATTTGAGCGAGTGTGTTTATGCATGTTTGTTGATTTGTATTATGTCCTAGGATTGTAGTTTGTGTTTTCATGATCCTTTTTGCGAGTGCACTTTTGCTTGAGTAATTTTGTGCATTCTTTTGTACTTTTGCTAATGTAAGTATCTTTTTTAGCGAGTGTTTTTGTGCACGTTTCTTGATGCGCATTCATGTCCTTGAATTCTAGTACGTATTTTCATGAGAGCTTTTGGTATCCAATTGTACAATGTTCGAGTCCAAATTTGGGAATTTGCATTGAGACAGGAATTGTAGCCCACTGAAATAGGTTTCTAATGGCGCCGGAACTAGGTGATTTGGAGTTCGGATGAGAGAGTTATTCTCGAATTTGTGGACATTACCAAAGATGTTGTTGGATTCTCTCTTCTAATTTGATTTTATTTTCTTAATTGCATCTCTCTTCTTTCGCTTTGATCATTTTTGCTTCCTGGACACCTAATTTTTGGTTTGTACCTATATGATACTAAATCCACCAATTAAAACTGAAATATAAATTAATCCAAACAAAAATCCACTTAAACGTAAACGTAGAGTATTATTTCTACATTCCACTGTATCTTTTTTATCTAGTGTTTCTGTTGTTGTTTGTTGATGCGTATTGAAGTCCTAGTATTGTAGTTCGTGTTTTTCAGAACGTTGTTGCGAATGCGCTTTTGGGCATGGTTTTTTACATGTACGTTTGTGCATGTCCATTTGAGCGACAGTGTTTGTGCATGTATGTTGATTTGTATTAATGTCCTAGGATTGTAGTTTGTGTTTTCATGATCCTTTTATGCGAATGCACATTTGCTTGAGTAATTTTGTGCATGCTTTTGTACTTTTCTTTATGTGCGTATCTTTTCTAGCGAGTGATGCTGTGCACGTTTCTTGATGCACATTCATGTCCTTGAATTAAAGTACGTATTTTCATGATTGCTTTTGGTATCAAATTTTGGCCATGTTCGAGTCCAAATTTGAGAATTTGCCGTGGGACAAGGATTGTTGCCCACTTAAATAGCTTACTAATGGCGCCGGAACCAGGTGATTTGGAGTCCGGATGAGAGAGTTATGCTCGACTTTGTGGACATTACCAAAGATGTTGGGGGATTCTCTCTTCTAATTTGATTTTATTTTCTTAATTGCAACTCTCTTCTTACTCTTTGATCATTTTTGCTTCATGGACATCTAATTTTTGATTTGTACCTATAAGATACCAAATCCACCAATTACAACATAAATAAAAATTAATCCAAACAAAAATCCACGTAAACGTAAATGTAGAGTATTATTTCTACACTCCACTGTATCTTTTTTATCTAGTGTTTCTGCTGTTGTTTGTTGATGCGTATTAAAGTTCTAGTATTGTAGTTCGTGTTTTTAAGAACGTTGTTGCGAATGCACTTTTACGCATGGTTTTTTACATGTATGTTTGTGCATGTTCATTTGAGCGAGTGTGTTTATGCATGTTTGTTGATTTGTATTATGTCCTAGGATTGTAGTTTGTGTTTTCATGATCCTTTTTGCGAGTGCACTTTTGCTTGAGTAATTTTGTGCATTCTTTTGTACTTTTGCTAATGTAAGTATCTTTTTTAGCGAGTGTTTTTGTGCACGTTTCTTGATGCGCATTCATGTCCTTGAATTCTAGTACGTATTTTCATGAGAGCTTTTGGTATCCAATTGTACAATGTTCGAGTCCAAATTTGGGAATTTGCATTGAGACAGGAATTGTAGCCCACTGAAATAGGTTTCTAATGGCGCCGGAACTAGGTGATTTGGAGTTCGGATGAGAGAGTTATTCTCGAATTTGTGGACATTACCAAAGATGTTGTTGGATTCTCTCTTCTAATTTGATTTTATTTTCTTAATTGCATCTCTCTTCTTTCGCTTTGATCATTTTTGCTTCCTGGACACCTAATTTTTGGTTTGTACCTATATGATACTAAATCCACCAATTAAAACTGAAATATAAATTAATCCAAACAAAAATCCACTTAAACGTAAACGTAGAGTATTATTTCTACATTCCACTGTATCTTTTTTATCTAGTGTTTCTGTTGTTGTTTGTTGATGCGTATTGAAGTCCTAGTATTGTAGTTCGTGTTTTTCAGAACGTTGTTGCGAATGCGCTTTTGGGCATGGTTTTTTACATGTACGTTTGTGCATGTCCATTTGAGCGACAGTGTTTGTGCATGTATGTTGATTTGTATTAATGTCCTAGGATTGTAGTTTGTGTTTTCATGATCCTTTTTTGCGAATGCACATTTGCTTGAGTAATTTTGTGCATGCTTTTGTACTTTTCTTTATGTGCGTATCTTTTCTAGCGAGTGATGCTGTGCACGTTTCTTGATGCACATTCATGTCCTTGAATTAAAGTACGTATTTTCATGATTGCTTTTGGTATCAAATTTTGGCCATGTTCGAGTCCAAATTTGAGAATTTGCCGTGGGACAAGGATTGTTGCCCACTTAAATAGCTTACTAATGGCGCCGGAACCAGGTGATTTGGAGTCCGGATGAGAGAGTTATGCTCGACTTTGTGGACATTACCAAAGATGTTGGGGGATTCTCTCTTCTAATTTGATTTTATTTTCTTAATTGCAACTCTCTTCTTACTCTTTGATCATTTTTGCTTCATGGACATCTAATTTTTGATTTGTACCTATAAGATACCAAATCCACCAATTACAACATAAATAAAAATTAATCCAAACAAAAATCCACGTAAACGTAAATGTAGAGTATTATTTCTACACTCCACTGTATCTTTTTTATCTAGTGTTTCTGCTGTTGTTTGTTGATGCGTATTAAAGTTCTAGTATTGTAGTTCGTGTTTTTAAGAACGTTCTTGCGAATGCACTTTTACGCATGATTTTTTACATGTATGTTTGTGCATGTCCATTTGAGCGAGTGTGTTTATGCATGTTTGTTGATTTGTATTAATGTCCTAGGATTGTAGTTTGTGTTTTCATGATCCTTTTTGCGAGTGCACTTTCGCTTGAGTAATTTTGTGCATTCTTTTGTACTTTTGCTAATATAAGTATCTTTTTTAGCGAGTGTTTTTGTGCACGTTTCTTGATGCGCATTCATGTCCTTGAATTCTAGTACGTATTTTCATGAGAGCTTTTGGTATCCAATTTTGACCATGTTCGAGTCCAAATTTGGGAATTTGCCGTGAGACAGGAATTGTAGCCCACTGAAATAGGTTTCTAATGGCGCCGGAACTAGGTGATTTGGAGTTCGGATGAGAGAGTTATACTCGACTTTGTGGACATTACCAAAGATGTTGGGGGATTCTCTCTTGTAATTTGATGTTATTTTCTTAATTGCATCTCTCTTCTTTCTCTTTGATCATTTTTGCTTCCTAGACACCTAATTTTTGATTTGTACCTATATGATACTAAATCCACCAATTAAAACTGAAATATAAATTAATCCAAACAAAAATCCACGTAAACGTAAACGTAGAGTATTATTTCTACATTCCACTGTATCTTTTTTATCTAGTGTTTCTGTTGTTGTTTGTTGATGCGTATTAAAGTCCCAGTATTGTAGTTCGTGTTTGTAAGAACGTTGTTGCGAATGCGCTTTTGGGCATGGCTTTTTACATGTACGTTTGTGCATGTTCATTTGAGCGACTGTGTTTGTGCATGTATGTTGATTTGTATTAATGTCCTAGGATTTTAGTTTGTATTTTCATGATCCTTTTTTGCGAATGCACTTTTGGTTGAGTAATTTTGTGCATGCTTTTGTACTTTTGCTTATGTGCGTATCTTTTCCATCGAGTGTTTTTGTGCACGTTTCTTGATGCGCATTCATGTCCTTGAATTGTAGTACGTATTTTCATGATTTATCCTAGATATGTTTGTACCAAATTGAACCACAATAGAATATAATATAGCGACGAAAATAATTAATACTTATTGAAGACGGTTTACTTTATCGTGATTTATTGAATATTATTTATTTTTCTAATATATACATTTGAGACGGTTATTTATTTAAGAACTTAAGATCTTCTAAGTTAGTATCCAATGACTCTTGCCGAATTAAAGATTGTTTAATCGTATAATCGGTGTATTATTCGGAACTGGAGTCAATCAGCATTTATGCTTCGGGAGAACACAGTTGATAGAATATAAGTTAGAAATAAATGTCTCTTGTATGGAATATTAAGAGAAAAATAATAGTGGTCCATTTTGATTCCTAGAGTTAAGAAAACATTGATTTGTATCAATGTTGGATTCTTAAAGGAAGATCATGTTTTGGACTACATAGCCTAATGACGAAGTTTGAAGGAAGTTTGACTGTCTTAGTCTTCTAGTATACCATAAATACGTTAAGAGTTTCGCTTGTGTTCTAGTATAGAAATTCCAATGCCACTTTGCAGTGGGAGGAATTTAAGTTACTAGTGTTACATTTAGGGTGATTTATCATAGTGGGAGGATTCATAACGAAATCGTAAGATTGTATGTTTATAGAATGTTAGTGATGACAAGATTCTTGATAAACATATAGTTCCTTCCTAGAACTATGAATGAACGCCCATTTCTATAGATGCAAGAAATTGGCTTAGTGCTATAAGAATCCAAAATGGAAATGATTAGACAGAGAAAAGTGAAAACCTTTTAAAAGGTTAGGCTTAAAGTAAGAAGGTTCTGTCGGAAAGAAATGGATCGACTACGAGGAAACTTTCTAGCTAGTAGCCTCACTTTAGTCTATTTCAAATTCCTAAAATCTGTCAGTGCCATGTTTTAATTTGGTAGATGGATGTCAAGATTTCGTATCTCTTGACGAGTGCATTTCACGATGCAAATTAAATGGATTTTAGCTTAGTGTCATATACATTGCAATGCAAACTTAATAAATTCATTTATGAATTTAAGCAAAGTGCGCATATTATGTGATATTTAGATTGATCATAGCATCAATGTTTTGATTTTGATTAGAAATCTAGATATATCATATTTTGTAACGGAAGCGTGGTGAAAGTCTTAAAAGACGTATTAGATAATAATTTCCTTTTAGAAAATGATTTGGAAATTATTTAGGTAAGGGTATTGTTTCTCGAGTCAAATCAATATAGATAACTTGAGTGAAACTAGTTATGTCGTATGGATCATTTTATATGATCTATGAAATAGGACATTAAGTTGTCACAGACAAGTTATATTGATTTAAATACTTGCTAAATTTAGCATGTACAAATTCCAAAGAAAGGATTGTTTCTTTCAGTCACGGAGTCACTCTATCGAGAAATTAGTGTCTTTGAACACGTAATTTGATAGAGATGTTGAAGGCAGTTCTTGTTGTAAAAGAAGCCTTGCATATGCTACAGTAAATAATTAAATTCAAATCTTGCTTTGCATCTTGCATAGTTAGCAAATGTGAATTTATTTTAAGGCTAGTATGTTAGACTGCAGTAAAGTATATTCTTAAGTATTCAAGGATACAAGATTATATACTAGTTTACTAGGCGGATAGTCTTGGTACGACTCACAATAATTAATGGTCGAGTGTAGTAATTTTTCTTTAGCATGTTATCACTGTGGGAGATTTATTTTCCTAAGCAAGTGAAAACGTATAGTGGGAGGTTTATGCAATTTTGCGATTGCATATTCTCCTAGATATACAATATATGCTTTTACATCGGATGATAGCCTTGTGGATTTGTTCTATGGAAGGGTTAGAGATGTTGAGCTGCGAGTCTTTGAGTCTAAGTGGGAGATTGTTAGGATAGTAGACTAAAAGTCTCGCTTTTAGTTATATAATTTTATTATTGAATTAATAAAATTGTATATTATCATTTTTATGAGAATCTGCACTAGGGTATTCAATGCATTTAATTGATTGTTTGTCAATTTATTAAAAGGCATAAGTCTAATATTCTAATAGTATTCGAAATGGTGTGCTACGGCGCACAGAAAGATCATTTCGAAAGTTCGTTTAGAATATAAAGATAAACGTTCACAGTCTAGATGGAAATGGACTAACCATTGGTAAAATATTGTAGCACAATATTTAAGTGATTGGTCTTGATCACAGTAAACAGCGAATAACTTTTGTAGTTATTGTTTTGACTTATTGTGCTAGCACACCCGGTATGTGTTGAACCGGACAAAGTGAAATAATTGTTTCATCACTGTTCAAAATGAAACTGTATTATTTCTAGTTGACAGTAAATTACTTACTCTCTTAATCCCTAGATAATTAACGTACATATTTAATTGATGATCTCTACTTTGATGTCACAATGGGAGAGATTCCTATATTGAGTCAAATGGCCCCCGGTGCGTTGGGTAGAGACATTAAGAATTAATAGGTGGAAATTGATTATCGAAAGGAATCCACATCTCTGAAATATGAGATTGATAATAACCCTTGAGTAGCTTATAAGATTTGTTTATGCCAAGTCCTGGCCAGGTGGATTTCGTATCCGGCATACTCAAATAAGTTAAGCGGGCAAGACTCATGAAAAGAAACCATTTAATTTATTTAGCAGTGAATGAATTATTTGGTGGTTATAAGATATCTTAATGTGGGGAGAATCTAAGTAATGATCGACCGGAGCTCGAATGTAATATTTGAGAATATAAACGGGAGTTCAATAATTATTTGGTAGTGGAAAATAAATAATTATTTAATGATTAATTAAATGAATTATTTTTAGAGTTTGGATTTAATTATTTATTAGTTGCCCGATTTATATTTTCTCCTTTAGTCCCTATTGTAGCCCAATGGATTTTCTAATTAATCGAGAAAATAAAGTTCAACCAATATTATATATTGGAATTAATATAGCCGAAAATTAAGTCCCCATTGGACTGCAATTTTCGACTATATAGAGTTATAGAAGGAGTGGGATTTGTTTCCTAGTAATCCTCTCTATGTGAGACTCTAATTCCTTGTGCTATATATAATAGAGATTGGGTTGATGAGAGAACAATAATTCTACACGGCTACACGCCTATTCACGTTCCGCAGATGAGAATATTTTTCTCTTCTTCTTTTCTCTCTAAGTTTCTCGATTATAGATTTAGATTTCTTAAAGTACAAGTCCACCCTTGTAGAAGAATTATTAATCCGGGATATACAATAGAAGACTATAGGTTTTTAGAGCAAACTATAATCCCGAATTTTCTGAGCAGTCCTGCGAAGAAAATCACCATAAATCAACCGTTAGTCGGATAGGCACGAAATTTATACAGTAGCTTCCTAACCCTTAGATCTACTATCCGTCCGAAGGGTTTCTCAATCGGATCAACGATCGCGGAGATATCGGTGAAGGAAGAGAGGACTGGAAATAACTGGACAGCAGCTTTTACAAAGGTTGAAGGCTTGACGTGGATCCTCGTTCGTGCGCCGAAGATAGAAACGGATCTGCTCGCGAAAACTGTAAGTTGCTAGATTAGATTTATTCCGCTTTAAACGAATCTAATCAAAGCATGTTAATATAATTAAAACCGACTAATCTAGAACCTCTTGCGAATTTTCATTGAATCCTGGGCTTCACATCCCAACAGTTTGTTGATGCGTATTAAAGTCCGTATTGTAGTTCATGTTTTTAAGAATGTTGTTGCGAATGCATTTTTGCGCATGGTTTTTTACATGTACGTTTGTGCATGTCCATTTGAGCGAGTGTGTTTGTGCATGTATATTGATTTGTATTATTGTCCTAGGATTGTAGTTTGTGTTTTCATGATCCTTTTTTTGCGAATGCACTTTTGCTTGAGTAATTTTGTGTATGATTTTGTACTTTTGCTTATGTGCGTATCTTTTCTAGCGAATGTTTTTGTGCATGTTTCTTGATGCACATTCATGTCCTTGAATTGTAGTACGCATTTTCATGATCGCTTTTGGTATCCAATTTTGACCATGTTCGAGTCCGAATTTGGAAATTTGTCGCGAGGCAGGAATTGTAGGCCACTTAAATAGGTTTCTAATGGCGCCAGAACCAGGTGATTTGGAGTCCGGATGAGAGAGTTATGCTCGACTTCGTGGACACTACCAAAGATTGTGGGAGATTCTCTCTTCTAATTTGATTTTATTTTTTAATTGCAACTCTTTTCTTACTCTTTGATCATTTTTGCTTCCTAGACACCTAATATTCGATTTGTACCTATAAGATACCAAATCCACCAATTAAAACAGAAATATTAATTAATCCGAAAAAAAATCCACGTAAACTTAAACGTAGAGTATTATTTTTACATTCCACTTTTTTTATTTAGTGTTTATGTTGTTGTTTGTTGATGCATATTAAAGTCCTAGTATTGTAGTTCGTGTTTTTAAGAACGTTGTTGCGAATGCACTTTTGCGCATGGTTTTTTACATGTTCGTTTGTGCGATCTCATATTTAATAAGTATTTTTTTACTTTCTTTAACATTAATAATGCATGCAGATTGCAACTCTAAGGGGTTATATTTATAATATTCGTTACATATATACCACGTCTAATGGACTCTTTTCCTCTCTCCTATCATTATATAGTTTTAGTTATAATGGACTCTTTCTTCTATCATACCACCTCTATCCGCCACCTTTATCATTTTTTTTTTTCTCTTTACGTTTTTCTTTTTTTTAATTTTTCTTTTCTTGAAATAAAAATATTTTTTTCTTATATCAAATCAATTTACTTAGATCATTTTTTATTGTTATGAGAAGGGGCTTTTGATATAACCCCTCAATACTTCTTGGGTGAATGGCAAAAGACCCATGACAAGGGCACTTAATTAAAAGAGGTACATCCGATGTTTTTGTCTTTCAAATAAATCCAACTCATTCAAACTTATTTGCAAATAAGAAAAATACTTTTATAGATACCAAAATTACCCCAATTCATTGAAACCCAATTCAACTCCAATTTCATGATTTACACCCCAATTTAGCCCAATTTTATCAATTAACCAATTTTAACCCTAATTTCAATTTTGACCCCAATTTTGACACCTGGAGACTGCCGGTCTCCGGCATTGACTTTTTTGGTTTTTTTGAATTGTTTTTTAATTTTTTTCCGGTAGGTCAATCACCGTTGACCGCCGGGTCTCCGGCGTTGATTTTTTTTTTTTTTATTTTTTTTTTCTTAAAAAAAATATTTTAATTAATATTACTGTCGTGGCTACTAAATTACTGTTTCCAACAGTTATTTAACTGTCGCAGACAGTAATTTTAATTATTAATTTAATTTAATCCAAATTCAATTTCCTATATGCTCGTATTTTTTATTATTTTTTCGGGTCATAAAATTTTCGTACTTTCTGCACCGGCTGGGCCGGTGTGCGGGGCAGCCTTACCCAAACTAGTTGCTCCCGACGTTTTCAGAGCAATTCTCGAAATCTGACCAAACGGCCCCGACAACCACGGTGCCAAATTCAATTTCCTACGTCCTTGTATTCTTTATTATTTTTTTCGCGTCGGAAAATTTTCGGACTTTCGGCACCGGCTGGGCCGGTGTGCGGGGCAGCCTTGCCCAAACTAGTCGCCCCCGACGTTTTTCGCACCGCACTCGATGCCCAAACTCCTCGTAGGAAATTTAATTTGGATGCAGGTTCTCGAGTTACAGATTATATGAGCTTATTGCATTTACTACCCTTGTGAAAATCGCAACTGTGCATTTTTCTCCTGTCATAAAAAAATTAGCAAATACCCCCTGTATTACCAACTCTTCATCAAATTTTCTCAACTCCATCACCAGCAAATTCACTTCTGACAAACGCGCACCAGAAGATGCCTCTTGTCGATTAATCAAGTCCTAATTACCCCTCTTCATATATAAAAATTCAAGATATGCCCAACACAACTCCAAGATATATCCCATAAACCAGAGTATTCAAGTATTCAAGAACAGCATACACACATTCCAAAAATTATCTATCATTCAAAAGATTATTTCTGACATATTTTATAAGTAATTAATAAGAACCAAGTAATATTTTAATGAGGCTCTTTATTCAGCAAAATAGATATTGTAAAGAGGACAAGCTAAGGGGCATAATATTAAAATGAAGTTAAATTAAACTTGTATAATATGAAGGAATAGAGAAACCATGAATGAATTCATATGTATGTATGTATGTATAATATTAAGAAAAGAAGAATATTAAAACAAAATATCATATGGTGTATGTATCATATTAGAGAAACCATGAATGAATTCTTATGGTGTATGTATGTAGACACCATAAGCAACGACTACTTTGACACCAGTCTGATTCGAAAACTTCTTTGCTTCCTCGTGAATCTATACCATACAACAACAAAACAGCGGTTACTAAATATTATTTCCGCAGTTATTGAATTCCAAAATATCTAAAGGATATATACAAGTGATCTAGTGAATTGTATTAATGTCAATTTCAAGGCAAAATAAATGACCATGCGTATAGTTCAATTAGGTTTGGGCACCTTGTAATTTACAATCTGATGGTTTGCCGAAACATTGCGGTATGTTGTCGCGGACACCGTTGTTTCAGTGCCATTGCAACGTTACGGCGGATATGGACATATGCAAAAGGATAGAATTAATGTCAAATAAGTTTTTAATATTAATATTACAATAGAATAATAATACAAAAACTATCATTAAAACTCCAATTTTAAATTTGAGAACAATTCTTGAAATCTTGAGAATAGAATTAAGGGTGAATAGTAAGTTATGAATTTATCTTGTTACTTTAAGAGAAATATAAAACAATAAGGTCTAGATGTCGAATTTTGAAAACATATATAAGAAACCTACTCATAATTCTCGCATATTGTTTCCTAGCCCTAAATTAAACTATATTTAAACTATAATTAAGGGTGAAATTGTAAGCTATTGTAATTCTTTAAAACTTTTAATTAAAAGTTAAAACCCTAGGTTGAGATCGTTAAATCGTCGATAGAGAGCTGGAGAAGCAAATTAGATGCTTCATGGCGTTCCAATACCGTTACGGTAGGCGTGACAGCCGCGACCATCTGATTTATTGCATTGTCCCGACTTCCCGGACCGTTTTTTGCCCGTTTTGGCAACGTTTTTCGTCATGGAACGGTTTTGTTAGGGAATTCGGAATGGAGAGGGCCGTTCCCGTTCCATTCCGGGCGTTCCGGCAAACCCTCCTCCTCACACGTGGAAATTAAATCAAGAATATTTGGAGAAAGAGATCTAGTGTTATCAAATGTACTCGTATTCGTGTTTCGAAAATGGACTACCCTAATCCCAGTTTCCAATTTCCGGTTTTTCCTTCTTTTTTCGTTAATAAAGTTGGAGATAGTTTTTCACTTTCCAAGAAATTGAATCTTTTTCGAAAGTGTTACCTATTGCCGCCCTTAATCTTCTTCACTAGTAATTTTCTTAAAGATTAAATTTTTACTCTCTTTGCATTTTTTTTCCCTGCCACATTCTGGAAGGGGATTTTCTCATTATTCTGGAAAATCTTGGATAAAGTTCAAGGTTTTCTAAATAACCAATCTAATCCAGGTTAAGCCTCTATCTTCAAATCCAATCCTTTGTTCCAATACTTATTTGGCATATTTATATTTAATATATAACATATATTAACATGTGTTATTTAAGCATATTTATTGATTTAAAATGATAATACCGACTGGCGACAAAGAAATCAATCACTAATCAACTGACATTCGAAAACCAATGCAGTGCATAATTATTAATCTTGCATACATGTACTCAGGGTATTATCATAGCTTTAAAACTGATTAAATGATTCAGTGTAGTCTTGTTTTTCGTCGTGACATCAGCATTTCGAAACAACTTTACGAACTCCTCGTTCCTTTTATGGATTTTGATCTTGAACTAATTGCATGCACCCCGCGCGATTAATTTCTCGATCTCCAACTAATGTGCGATATTTTTGATAACTTTTCAAGAACGATTCTTTTTCTCCAGCCGACATTAGTAGTTCACTATTGTCTGGCTGATCCATCTCCATCTCCGCTTTAATATTATTAATAATTCTATAAAATTGATCCTTATTAGCAACACAAACTTCTTCTTCTTGATTTTGATCTTCAACAACTAATTGCACGCCCGCGTGATTGATATTGCAAAGTGATGCAACAACTTCTTGTTCTCCTCGGTTTTCTCGTACTGCAACTTGTTCTTGTTCTTCTTCTTCTTGATTTTCTTGAACATTCGCCCGCCGTTTATTACTATTGCTTGATTTCAAAACATTCTTATGAATATGGCAAATAACCCAATCATGCAACTGCAAAACAACAAAATAATACATACAGTCAGTTAATAATAAAAAAAAAAACTTATTATTAATTACAAAAATTATTATTAAATATGGGATCGATCTTTCGCCTAATTAATTATTTAATTAACTATTTAAATAACTAGATATTATATACCTTCATGTTGTCGTCGGCATCTCTTCTATTCACGGAAGGATGAATAGTTGTATATTCATGCATGATCCAATCGGTCTTAATCCCATCTTTTGAAGATCTTCCTTCGTGAAAAACCAAAGTCATCTTGTGTCTGATAATTTTATTATTAAAATTAATAGCCTTGTCGGCACAACTAGCTTTCCAAAATCTGTTGCCTGCAGTTCGATTGGGCCGCGATCCATTCGCATACTTTTGAATCCTCGGCGTTAAAAAATACCATTCCCATGTGTCCAACTGGTGGATATCGCCTGTATATATTTTCAAGAATTCAAGATCAATATGCATGTAAGATGAAAATAATCATAAAATTAAAAATCAGATCCATAAAAAAAGAAAAAAAAAACAAAAGATCATGCATGAACAAGGAAAAGTTGACAACTTAATTAATTAAAAATAATCAAGAAACCTTAATACAATTAAGATGAAAATAATCGTAAAACCTAAAAATCATAATCCATAAAAGAACACATACACAAGATCATTCATGCATGAACTTTAAAAAAACAAAAAACAAAAACAAATTACGTAGGTGTCAAAGTATCGGGACCGTGATCGGAAAAGTTGACGACTTTTATAACGTCAGCTAGTAAAGGCTGATTGTCGATCTTCCTTAGTAAGTATTCAACGATGAGTTCTTCATCCGTCGGCACGAAACGATAACCTGGCGAATACGACTCCATTGCTATAATCGATCGATCACAGATTTAATCGTTACATATATACCACGTCTAATGGACTCTTTTCTTCTCTCCTATCATTACATAATTTTAGTTATAATGGACTCTTTCTTTAATCATACCAATTCTATCCGCCCACCTTTATTATTTATTTATTTTTTTCTCTTTACGTTTTTTTTCAATTTTTTTTTCTTCAAATAAAAATATTTTTTTCTTATAACAAATCAATTTACTTAGATCATTTTTTTTTTTTTTTTTTTTTTTTTTTTTTTTTTTTGGTAATGCAGGAACCCGCAGCCAACCATATAGGTGCACTGGATAAACCTACACTCTCGTATAATAGCTTGCAAACCATACGAGAGATGTAAACCACACTAGGCTAACCATGTGTGACAAGCTCGACCTAGCGACCGTTGGCAAGGGGATTCGAACTTGAGTCAATTAACCCAAACTCTCATGCTCCAACCGCTAGGCCACCCTTGCGGGTCTACTTAGATCATTTTTTATTGTTATGAAAAGGGGCTTTTGATATAACCCCTCAATACTTATTTTAATAAGGAAATTCTCAAACTATTTTGCACCATTTGAGAAAAATCCACTCCTAATTTCATCTACTCATTTTTCCAATTATGTCCCTGCCACCTCATCAACACTATCCGCCCATCAGCGGTTCTTTTTTTTTTTTTTTTTGATTTATTATTTTATTATTATTATTATTATTATTATTATTATTATTATTATTATTATTATTATTATTATTATTATTATTATTATTATTATTATTATTATTATTATTATTATTATTATTATTATTATTATTATTATTATTATTATTATATTTTTTTAATTTCAAATTTGTTTTAATATATTTTTTTTTTTTTAACTTTTTTTCTCTATCGAGTATATTAAATGACTATGAAGCATATTAAATCGACTATCATGAACCATAGGCGATTAAGGAACCGACGACTAAAAATAACAAATCACAACTACAAAAATGCAAACTCAAATATATTTTACAAAAACAAACAATATACAAACATTATAATTCATTTATACAATTGAAATCAATAAACAAAAAATCCAAAAAAAAATTAAAAATTGGAGTCAATGAAGCATATTAATCGACTATGATGAAGCATAGTCGATTAAGGAATTGAGTACTAAAAATAAAAAATCACAACTACAAACAAATGCAAAATCAGTTATATTTACAAAAAAAAATATACAAACATTATATTTGTTTATACAGTTGGAATCAAGAAACAAAAAATCCTAAAAAAAAATTAAAATTGGAGTTGACTAAAACCTTAATCGACTATCATAGCATAGTCGATTAACTTAATCGACTATAGAACATGTACGTAGTCAATTAAGGTTCTAGCCTGCGCGAATTTCTCTACACACGTCGTCTTCCGCCCGATCCACCAAAAAACCCTAAATATTCCTCCTTATCGTCACCACCCGCCGCCACACCACTTTATTCAACCGATCCCTAACAAGAATAAAATAAATAAAATAAACAGAGGAAAACCCGTAGAAATAGTATTCAATAAATATAATTAAAAGTACTTCAAATGTTCATAGAAATAAAAACAAAACAAAAAAATAAAACCAGCTTCTAGTTAAAATACCTTACCATATGGTTCATCTGATACTGCAAAATATCCCCTGGCCCACCGTCGTGATTCTCCCTTACGGTGAACGGCACCACCAGCGGCGCATACAACTACCCCAAGAACCTCGGGCTGGCGTCCACCAGACCTCGCCCCGCAGCATGCCCCGTTGAATCGTAAAAGATTTGCCCCTTTAAAGAGAAATTCCCGTGGTCGACGCCGCTGCCAAACTGCACATTGTTGTCGTTACTAAGAAACATCCTCATCGGATTCTGATAATCAATTACAGCTGATGATTCGTCCACTCCAAATCCACCCCTCTAAACTCTACCCCACCCGGCGAAAAGGTGGTGATAGGCGGCGGCAAACACTCTTCCACCACCACCGTCGTCGGTCGCCGTCAAACATTCTTCCAGAGTTTCTGTCTGATCTCCTTTTCCAATGACGCCTTGCTTTTCCTCCGAATTTCAGTCGAGCAGTGAAGAGAGAAGAGAGAAGATGAGAAGATGAGAAGATGAGAGAAGGAGAGAGAAACGGCAAATGAAATGGGTTATGATTTTGAAACCTGAAAATGAGATTTAATATCAATAAGGGTGGTTTGGGAATTATTAAAATCGCATTTGGGTGGAATACTAGGTAAGGGGGTTTTCTCTAATGATTTTTCGAGGGAGTGTTTCCTTAACTACATTTCCTAGATGGGGGGTTCTTGCTAATTTTCCCTATGAAAAATCCTCCTTAATTTAGCAAGGATATGATGAGATTCAATAATTATTTTTAGGGGAAATAGGCTAGACACCCCTTATTTCAAACTTATATAGGTGGGGATCCAAGTTGTTAGATAAATATAGGTGTATGTCCCTTGACTCAAAATAATAATATAAATTAAATAAAATTGTTAGTATATAGACATAAACACCCTCAATTAATTAGGAAACAAATCCCACATATTACTCTCTCATTATCTCCAATCTCACGTCTCTATTTATTTATAATCTCACATCTCTTTTTCTACTCGTCTCTCTCGTTACTCTCTCTTTCTTTTAAAACCTTTTGTTTTTTCTTTTTCTTTTTTCGAATTCTGTTTTTTTGTTTTTTGTTGAAGAAATACATAGACAAGAATCCAAATTTGTATGAGGGAATATGAATACATAGAAAAAAAAAAGGGAGCTTTACATTACGAGATTATCTCTTGGTCGAGAACAAACACCTCCTTGGTTACAAAAGGCTAGTTATTTGCTTCTCCATCTCTCTCTAAATTTATGTATAGTGAATATATATTTTTTTGTCGCATTTTTAATTTACCAAACACCAAAAAGAATTTAAATTGACAAACTAAATTTGAAACATAAAATTGAAAACTGCAAATAGCAATCCGTAATAATAGTTTTTTGAGAATTGTAAATTCTATTGTTTGGTATTGGAAGATTTTGTTGTTGTGTTTTGCATTTGCGTACTGTGTATTTTTTTTTTTTTTTTTAAATTAACTTTTTTTGTTTTTGTTCGAATTTAGATGATGTTAATCGTATTTTCAATTTACTGTTTAGTTAGATGATGCATATTCGACTTTGCACTTTATTGTTTGCATTTGGTCGAGTGTAGTATGTTGTTTGCAGTTAAATAATACATATTATAATTTTTTAGTTGGTGTCTGCTGTTTGTATTTGACGTTTGTATCTGATGAAGTTTGAGAGTTTGAATTTTTGCAGAATTTTTTTTTCACGAATTAACTTTTTTTTTTAATTAAAATTGGGAGGAGAGAGAGAGAGATTTGGGGGAATTTGATTTGGTAGACAGTTTTGGGGAATTTTATTTGGTAGAGCGATTTGGGGATTTTATTTGGTAGAGAGAGTTTTTTTTACCATATTTTATTAGGGGTATTTTAGACACTATAAATATAATAAATATAATAAAAATAGGGAATTAGTAATTGGATTTATATATATAAAAACTCTGATAGGAGGACCTATAGCAAATTGTCCCTTATTTTTAAGATAATTTAGATAAAAATTATTGATCATATTTAATTTTTTGGGCCTTAAGATATAGGTCCCTAGTGACAAAACTTATTAGAACTCAATGACAAGCTAAACTAAACATTTGCTACACATCCTTTATAAAATTTCTTCCAAAATTGCCCCTCCACTCACAAATTCAAAATTTACATTTAAAAATTCAAATTGCATTTATCATTTATTTAGTCTGCATTTTTACATCAAATATTTAAAAGAAAAAAGAAAATTTAATGCAAACACACTTGTCTTTATTTTTTTTCTCTTTCTTCATTTTAACATTTTTGCACAATTATAAAATAATTAAAATCCCCTTTTTTTAACATATTATTGAAAATTACAAAAAATGTGTTTTTCGTTTTTTTAATTCAATTTACATAGATTTTATTTTATTTGTTGTCAATACTATAGTAGTCAATGGTATACTATAGGATCTTATGATATACTACGGTGTAATGTGGTTTACTACAGCGTACTATCCCACACCCTAGTAGAAAAACAACTCTCAGCCGTCGCCAAAACCCTAGTAGCCAACAAACTAGCAGCCGCCGCAAACTCTTATCCACCAAACCCCAGCAGCCCACCAAAACTCTATTGCCGTAAAAAAAAACCTAGGTTGATGCAACCGCCTCCCACCGTCAATCTAACATCACACCACCATCTCTAATGGCCATCTACTACTATAACCATCCCCTCCACAACCACGATCACCACTGCCATCGCCTCCCTCTACCGCCACTTTTGGATGTTAATAGAGATGTACGCCATAGCCACCATCTCTCTCTACCATTAATTCGGGATAAGCCGCCGCTGCCGGAATTTGCAGATCTGTTGTTCTCCGCCACCCACCATAGCCACCGCCATAGCTGTCGTCACCAGCCCAACCATAACTAAGCGGCGAGAGAGATGTGGAGAGACTGCGATAGAGAGAGGGAAAGACCAAGAGCGAGAGGGGGAGAACGAGAGGGAGAGGGAGAGAATGAGGGAGAAGCAAAAGAGAAAACACAAGAGGAGAAATAGATCTGATAAGTTGGAGAAACATGAATATAGATGTTATATTTAGGGTTTAAGAGAAAACTAGGGATTACAAAAAATTGAAGTATGTGGCTCATATATTATATTTGAGAGTAGGGATATAATTAAAAGATTGAATTTAAGGTTGCCGTTTAGTTTAAATAAGGTTTGATTTGAGTGGTTCTTAGCATATTACCCCTTAATTTTTTTATGTAATTCATAATTTTCACGATAATTTGATATAAAAACCCTAACTTCTCATTTGAACCGTAGCTGCCAGACACCCAAAGTCACTCACAGATAATTATAGACATCAAATCGAAAAATCTTAGATCCGCCCCACCAAACCCTAGATCCCCTCCACCAAACCCTAGACGCGAAGCCAATGCCACCCACGCCGCCATCGTCATTCCCTACCCCCAACATCGCCGCGCCACCGGGACCATCCCCCAAGCCCACCGCCGCCGCCCAACGAGCGCCATCCTCATGCCCAACGACGCGCCACCACCAGCACCTTAAATTTTAGGATATAAGGACGAGATATGGATTAAAAAATTGAAGGATGTGGGTCATTATTATTTCAAACTAATAATTTAATTAAAACATTGGATATGAATTTTTTACTTAGTGCAAATTGTGTTTTATTTTAGGGCCTCATAGAATATTCATAGTAAAAATAATATTTAAAATCCTCAAAATTCTAATCTTATTCAATTTTAATTTTATGAACTAACTCAAAAGATTCTAAAATTTCCAAAACTTTACATGTTTATTTTAAGAAAATATTAGCACGACCTCGCTCATTTGACAAATTCATGTAGGAGGGGACCTCCGTTTTTTTAATGGGCAAATGGCGAATAGACCCATGAAAATGGCACTTAATTAAAAGAGGGACATCCGACTTTTTTGTCTTTCAAATAAATCCAACTCATTCAAACTTATTTGCAAATAGGGAAAATCCTTTTATATATACCAATATAACCCCCAATTCATTGAAACCCAATTCAACTCCAATTTCATGATTTACACCACAGTTTAGCCCAATTTCACTAATTAACCAATTTTAACCATAATTTCAATTTTGACCCCAATTTTAACTATTAATTGACTTTTTTTTTCTTCAAAAATATTTTAATTAATATTACTGTCTTGGCTGCTAAATTACTGTCTCTAGCAGTTATTTAACTGTCGGAGACAGTAATTTAACTATTAATGGACTTTTTTTTTCAATATTTTAATTAATATTACTGTATTCGTTGCTAAATTACTGTTTCAGCAGTTATTTAATTGTCGGAGACAATAATTTAACTATTAATTGACTTTTTTATTCATAAAAAAATATTTTTAATTAATATTACTGTCTTGGCTGCTAAATTACTGTCTCCAGCAGTTATTTAACTGTCAGAGACAGTAATTTAACTGTTAATTGACTTTTTTTTTTGAATTTTTCTTTTCTTAAAAAAAATTATTTTAATTAATATTACTGCCTTGGCTGCTAAATTGCTGTCTTGTTTGGGTCAATTATATTACTGTTTGAGACAGTAATATTATGAATATTATTTTCCCGAACAGTAATATTACTAATGTTACTGCCTAAGGCTGCTAAATTACTGTCTCCAACAGTAATTAACTGTCTTCGACAGTAACATTAATAATATTACTGATCGGGAAAATAATATTCATAATATTACTGTCTGAGACAGTAGTTTAGTAGCCAAGACAGTAATATTAATTAAAATATTTTTTTCTACGAAAAAAGTCAACGGTGGAGTCCGGCCGGAAAAAAAATATCAGAAAAAAAAAGTTTTCAAAAAATTTTTTTTTTTCAAAAAAATATTATTTTGGTGGTTAATGTGATATATTTGTTTAAATCCGGGGTCAATGTGTATTATTTTGGGGGTTAATGTGATATATTTGTTTAAATTTTGGGGTTAATGTGAATTGATAAGAATTATATTATGGAGGGTATTTTAGACTAAATACATGGGGATGAGTTTATTTTAGAGACTGTTTTTTTTGTGGACCAATGTGCATTTAAGTCCCATGTGATTGGCCTTTTTGCGGTTCGCCTTTTTTAATTTGAGAGAAACCCCTTGGTTGTTAGATCAAAAAAAAAAAAAAAAGATTGACTAATTAATAGATGTAAACTACCAACATTACCCTTAATGATTTATAATTGCTTAATTCTAGCTTATCGCTTACATTACCCTTGGTTGTATATGAGAATTACTTCTCGTCACACTTCTCTTATATTCTCTTCTCTCTTCGCTCTCTCTCTTTCTCTCGTCTTCTCCGGGATTTTTTTCGCGTTTTCTCTGTTTTGTTTCCAACAGATGGGTTCTTGGTGGCCGTTGTGAGGAGGAAGTAATGGTGACTTTTCCGGCCTTTGTTTGTTGATCCGGTTGAGAGGAACACAGTAGTAGTGTCGTCACGTGTTTTAGTTTCGATGTTGCTCTGTAATTGAGGTAGGTTCAATTTTCCGTACGTCGAATTCCGATGAGGTGTTGAGGAGAAAATGGTGAATTTGTGATGGTCGCGACGACGGAGGGCGGTGTTTTTTGTATACGGGGATTGGACGACGTAAACTCGTAGTTGATTAACGTAAATCAACTATGTAGCCATAGTTAATTAATGTAAATCCTGTACAAAATTCATAGAAAGTTAACGTAAATCGACTACAAAATTTTCGAAGTTGTGTTTTATGTTTTGGGCTCTAGCAGAGGAGTTAAAACTCTGAGGCGTATGGCGGTAGTGCCCTAGATCGGTCGACGATTTCGTAAAATAGTTTTGTGGTGGTTTTTCGTGCTGGAAGAATGAGATTTCATGATGTGAGGATTTGCATTCGTTGTTAGGGAGAAGTGAACAACAATTTTTGGGATTTGATTTTTTGAATTTTTGTAAATTAAAGAAAAGAAAACGGCAGTTTCCCCGTGTTTTAGTTTTTCGTCAATTATCTATGCAAATGACAAAATTACCCTTAAGTACAAAAGGTATATCTTAGATTTTTTGTATAAATACATTTCGCAAATTATCTGTTATGAACATATCCTCTTAATTTTTTTAATACTTGACCGCATGATACTTTCTGAAATCCTTAAGGATCTCACAAATCACAATATGCCAATTCTTGAAAACGTTACAACACGTGAAAAGAAAAAGTAGTAAAAGCAAATTCAACTACTTTATAAAATAATACTAATTGAAAGAGAGTGCTATAATTTTTGATTTTTGAAATTGGCGCTACAGTACTATTGGTTGAAATATTTTTGCATATATTAAAGTATTATACTTTGATAATTTATTAATATGTAAAACTATTCTCCGCATTATATAAGAATATAATAGATAATACTGATTTATTGTGTTTCAATCATGGTTGTAAAAACCGGACCGGACCGGTTCGACCGGGAACCGGTATAAGTATGGGTCAATAAATCTTCATCAAGTGATCGTAAAAAAACTATAGGGAGAATTAAGAAAAACCCCCTGGAGTATGATCTAATTACAAAAACCCCCCTCTGACCAGGGGTTGACCGTTTAAATTGACAGTAAATGAGTTTTATCCGTTGTACCCTTTTGTTATTTGAAAAAAAATAGGGTAAATTATGACGATCCCCTGAAGTACGATCCAATTATGAAAATTCCTCCATATTTGCTTAGTTACTAAAATTCCCATGAGGTATGTTGTCTTCTTACATAGACCCCCTACCATGTTACTTTTGACGAAAAATAAATTATATTGAGAATTATCCTAGTATCCCTCGAAAGAAAGAAGTAAAAGCAATTAATAATTTATTTAATATTTTCATTTTTCATTTCATTTGTTTAAAATTAAAATGTTATTAAAAAATATGAAAACATTTGTAACCTAAAATAAGAAATACGATTTTTTTTTTCAAAATACGTAAAATTAATTTTATTGAATAAACAATTGTTCCATATTTATCTATTTGTTCGCCTAAATGGCCAATCTAATACATTATAGTTTAGCCTCTTTTAGTCTTTCTCTACAAATAAGGCAGGTTCTCGGGTTGCAGATTATATGAGCTTATTGCATTGACTACCCTTGTGAAAATCGCAACTGTGCATTTTTCCCATGTCATAAAAAAATTATTAAATACCCCCCCTCCCCCGGTATTTATTAGTCATATTGTAAATCGTGTGTCTCACTTTCTCCAGCACCAGAAGATGCCTCTTGTTGATTAATCCGCATTTTTCCAGCCACACGAATTGTTCGACAAAATAGTCAGCTCCTCGCCGTCATAGGCGACGGCGGGGTGGAGGAAATTCTGGTGAAAGTGGGAGATGGAAGGGAAGGCGGCAACGAGGTGAAGTTAGCGGTGGTGGACGGGTGTCTGCGGGGAGAAGAGCGAAGGAGACATGTTGTGGAAGGAAAGTGATGATGCTAATTACTTAGATCACCTGGGGTAGTGTAAAAAACGAGCTAGGAGAGCAAAGCGGATCAATAGCTTAACAACTTGATGATCCTGAGGTCCCTGCGAAATAAACAAACGTGAACTAAGCCGGGGGTTGATCCGGCGAAAATCCCTCCGACGCTCAAGTCAGATGTACTGATTGTGGAGTTGGTAGAGAGAATATGCACTCTAGAATACTTGTAAATCATCGAACGTACCTTAACAAATGAGTAAAAACCTCTATTTATATGTGTTGATTGGGTTGGGTTTACTTTGTTGGGATCAAGCCTTATTTTGAAGGTGCTAGGGCTTTCGTGTAGTGGGCCCAATTACTAGACAAATTAGGGGGCCCATTGGATCGGCCCAATTAGGTATATCATTAAGCCCCCCAACTCTCGAGTCGAGATGGGAGACTTGTCGAGGGGGTTCCGGATCGTGTCGAGAGTTAAATATGGTGTGGTTTACCGGATCGTAATTTGTAATTCCGGGTCGTAATTTGTAATTAATTGGCTACGGAGCCTCGTCTTCTTCTTATTAATTTTTTTTGTTTTGTTTTTTTGTATTTATTTGGCAACAAGATATATATTTAAGGGTGTTAAATAATATACAAGGGCCAAATAAACAGAATCATGTTGCAGTGGGAATAATAAATTCCAATCCTTGAGAAGAATAAATATGGATGAGTATTTTTAACTTTTGGGTCTTCTTATGTGCTCTTCTTCCTTTATTGTATTGCGGTAGATTAGAAATTTTTATTTCTTGACTGTTTCTTCGGAGAAAAATATTTATCATGTCGAATCCGGGTAAGTCGAAATCTTTGCGAATTAAAGTTCGAGATCCGGTTGAAGGGGGTGAGAAAACTTTTGGTACGGTGGGTATGGAACGCGAGAAAGTAGTAGTATCGGGTGCGGGAATCGAGTCCGCGGTAGCTAGTACACGAATTGAGAAGAAAAGAGGGATGATAGGAGATTCGGCTGCGGGCGTTGGCTCGAGCCACGCAGCCAGCCGCTAAGTGATGAGTGACGGTGCGCGCCTCGAGGGAGGCTCGGAGCCGAGGGAAGCCACGGAGCCGTCGGCTTGCGTCGGATTCGAGGAGAGGAGAAAGAGAAGCAGCAGTGCACGTGGCCCAGTGGGAGAGGGATGCGCGCGCGCGTCGGGCACGATGGCCGAGGTACGCGCGCGTCGGGCGTGGGGGGACGCGCGCGCGCAATTGGATCGTGCGAAGGGGATGCGCGTAGAGGAATGGGGTGACTGGGAGGACGCGCGCGCGCGTCCGGCGCGCTTCCCAGTGGCAACGCGCGCACGTTAATGGTTAGGGGTGTTTGCGCGCATGGCAGTGCGACCAGGGAGCGATTGGCCGCCGTAGGGGCGCGTCGGGCGTCCGTTTTCCTCCGCGTGGCGGCGCGTCCAACCCCGTTTTTCAGCGCTCGTCGCGCGAGAGCGTTGGTCGAGCGGATGAGGGTTTTGAATTAGTTGATGGCGTGAATAGGAGGAGTTTTGGATTGCGAGGAGCTATTGAATCGTGGAGTGATGACGTAGCATCAAATGTTAACGTTCTTGATCATACGGAGGGGGTTGAATCTAGAAGGCGTCGTTATGGGCGTCAAGTTGTTGATTTTGGGAGCGATAGTGATGAGTCAAATCAATCCCATTCATCGAGTGAACCTGCGGTGCCGGGTAGTGAAGTTGATCCGATGGTCGAAGTGGAGGAGGAAGATGATATTGCGCTGGGTGATGTTGAGATGGATATGAGGATGACAAAGAAGATTAAGCCAATCAATTTTGACTTAGTTGATTTTGGTAGTGCATTGACTGAGGAGAATTTGCGTTCTATTCGTCGATTAGTTGGAGGGCCGAGGAATATCGAGTTGCTTTTGCCTCAAGAGGGCGAGCGTTTATATTCCCCACCCACTGGGTTTCATACGGTTTACTTGGCGTACGTGACGTGTACCTCTCAAATCACTCCACATCCGACCTTGTTGAAGATTTGTGATGAATTTAAGATAGGGTCTAGTCAGCTAACTCCGACTGCGCTTCTTATGTTTGAGGCCTTTCACCATAGGGTGTCGCGAGTGGGTTTGCCTAGTACTGTGAATTTGTTCAAGGCGTTGTTTACATTGCATCGGCCGAATCAGCTGCCCTTCTTTTGCGTTCATCCGCGAGTTACCTACCAATTTTTGAAGAGTGTGAAGTTGTCGTTGGGGAATTGGAAGTCCCGTTTCTTTCATGTTAGGGCGCCCTCATTTGATGTCCCCCTAATTTGGAAACCTTCGTGTGAGAGTTTCAAAATTACCGCGAACATGGCGAAGAGGATCGAAGAATCTGGGTTGTGTGAAGTGGAATTTGACCCGATGTCTTTGATACCGGATGGTCAGCGCCGAATATCCTTTTGTTGCCTCGAAACAATTTTTTTTTTTTTTATGTGTTGTTCTTCGGTTATATTTAGCTCATATCTCCCTTTTTGTTTTTTTTTTTTTTGTAAATGATTGTATTAACTTTGCGGCGCTTCGAGCTAAGGCGAATGGGACGTCGAAGAAGGCATCGAAGAAGGTTCCCTCTACGTTGGGAGGTTCTTCGGGTGGTCTGCCTCGAGAGACGGCCCGTGTAGAGACTCCTCGAGTTATTGAAGACGATCGTAGCTATGCTGGTGAAGTGGAGGTGCGTGAACCTACGAAAGATCGTGGCAAGGGAAAGAGAGTAGAGACTGAGTATGTGGCTGTGCCAAAGCGTCCTCGGGTAGACCCAGAGGAGCCTTATGCTTTGCATGGTGGGGCAGGAAAGAAGTTGTTTACCTTTGGGGTGAATCGTGAGGGGAAGGAGTCGTATTGGGATGTGTCGGACCGTGATTTGCCGATGATGAGTACCGAGGGATTCGTTCGGGACTATGATCGTGCTCGGAGGTCCGGTAAGGGCTATTCACACATGCTGGAGTTGGCTGGTGGGGACATATGTCGGATGAGTACTTGCCTTTTAAGAACAAGACTTTATGTTTATTTCCTCTTTACTTTCGTAATCAAAATTTTTTGTATTTTTTTTTTATAGTTGGTAGCGACTTGGAGATACCTCATGGAGCAAGATGGGAACATGGAAGCTAGGAAAGAAGAGGAGCGGGCTCGAAGTCAGGCGCGTGAGGACGAACTTCGAAGCCAGTTGGAGATAGCCGGTCCGATCTTGCTCAACGGACTGAGGAGCTTGCTCAGAGGACAGATGAGCTTAAGGTTAGCCGAGGTGAGGCGAAGGCCTATAAGGATGATGTTCAGAAGTTGAACGAGTGCTATGATCATCTCAAAGAGAAGTACGAAGTTGAGAAAGCTACGGTAAAGAGGTTTCTCGCGACGTCGGGTGGTGCTGTTTATAAGGAGTCCATCGTGGAGGAAACCAAACTTAGCTTCCGGGGTAGTGCTGAGTGTATTGCTATGATTGAGGAACGTGCTCTGGCTGCAGTCTATAAGCCATTAGTTCATACCTGTCGCAAATACCTTCGTGAGGTCGGTGGTATCAGTGAGAGGGTCATTCGTTGGATGGAATCCGGGTATATCCGATGAAGAGGAGGATGAGACAGATATCAACGAGACGGGCACTGAGCTCGTGGATGACATGGTTGCTGATGACCCCACTGCAGGGGCGTCTTCCGCTCGTGGTGGGGGAGCTTAGATTTATATGATAGTTTTTCTAGGATAGTTAAACTCTTTTTTATTTGTTATTTTTTATGGAACTCTTAGTTTATTTTTATCGCTGATGTAGATTGGTATGTCCACTACTATTTCGTTTGAATTTTCTTCCTTGTTTGACATTTGAAGTTTGATATCTCGATTTATTTATTTTGACATTGTCAAGAGTTTTATGCGTTGCTTATATGTATTTACATTTAGCATGGTACGCGATGTACTTGAGGAGGGGATCAATCTCCCAAGGTTTTATTAAGGGACGTGCCCTTTGGTCGGACCGCGTGGGTCTTAAGTATATTCGGTCCGTGGCCACGTTTTAAAGGTATCACCTCGTGAAACAAATAAAGAGACTTAGACAATCCAGCTGGCCAGGCTATATAGATTATCTAAATTTCTCTAAGTGTTTGTAGGGTTGTATTGCATTGAACTTGTCGTAACGGGTAAATAGTATAGATGTAATAACACAAAGAGTAAAGCAAAAAAATTGATTTCTTCAATGGTAGAAAATGAGAATTGTTACAAGCCTACGTGAGGCGAAGGGAAATAGTCTTGCGAATGTCATTAGCCTACGTGAAGCGAAGGGAGATAACTATTGCAAAAGCAAATGAGTTGAAATAATAAAAACTATTCTAAGTGATTATAGTAATTTGTTCTTCTTCCACGTCTTCCTTGTACTCGTCTGTGCTGCTGTGCTGATGGTAAGTCGATTTCCTTTGGCGTCTCTATGCCTGAAAAATATAGTAGAAGATTTTTAAACACTTGTGCTGAAGACTTAGTAATTGCATAAGCTAGGGTGATGTGTACTATAATATCACGTAACCTAATAAGGGGATTATTTCTCTTCCCCGCACTCCGAGATATGAAATCAACTCGTGAGTTGCTGCGATTTGCTGCGTAATGATGCATGTTAAATGGAATGACTTTATCATGTTAGTATGAATATACAAGAGCATGCGTGTGATATCTTTTAGTGGAAGTAGTGTTACCCTTGGCGATGTGGTATGGAGTATCTTCACTCTTTGGGCCAATGATGAGTAGTAGGCATCCCCGCGTAATTGATTCTTGTTGGGGCTAAATACCTAACACGCAAGTGCACGTATCGCAAACAAGTAGTAAAAGTGGACTCGTGAGAGTCGGATGTCGATCCCACAGGGAATACTCAAATTATCTAATACTAAGTACCAAATTCTTACAATTATGATTTTTATCCAGCCTACGCAAAGTTGTCAAATTTAGTCAACTAAATAATTAAACTAATTATGAAAGCAAATAAACAGGAGAAATATCAATAAAAACGGACCTAGGATTTTATCTTCCCCCTATGCAAGAATTGCTCACCCAAAACCCCTCAATTATGAAATATATGATTCATGATTATCAACCCGAGACACTAATTTACTCATAACCAGCTATCGCGTGTATTATGAGTCTATTATTCATAAACGGTTCACTATATGTCTATGCAAACAAATTATGAATAAAGCATTAACTAACATGTCTCGTAAACTGCTACCTAAGGTGATATCTGTATGTCTACGACACCACATGCAATTGACACACTCATCCGGTGAAAACTACTCGAAGGCTCTTCTACTTACCGTCTAACTATCAAAATAGCTCTGTCGAGTCAATCCCAATAATCACAGATAAAGCACATAAATTGATCAAGTTCATGCACTAACAATCATAACAAGTATAAGAAATAATCACAAAATCATAATTGCATAATCTCAAGAAAACGGGTTCACCATCCCCACATAGGGTTCCAACAAAATTAAAAACTTAGCTACTCATGTTCTCTACGAAAAACATAATAAAAATATTAAAAGACATAGATTAAGAAAAGATAGATAAAAGAAGAATTGTGATGAAGATTTGTCAATTCTCCGTCTTCGATTCTTCGTTCTCTCGCTCCTCTCGCTCCAAGCTTGTGTCAAAAGTCCTTTAATTCGTGCTTGGTTTGCCCTTAAATAGATGTCCCAACTTGGTAGATGATTCTAGGTTTCCTTGTGTGATTAAAAGTCCAAAATTGTCTCCAGCGTGTTTTGGCGCGGCCGCGCGAAAATCAGTCAAAATCTCACACGGCCGCACAAGAATCGCCGAAACCTTCTGCCCAACTTCTGCAGTTGGCATGGCCGTGCCAAAAATAGGCTAAATTTGACACGGCCGCGCGGGCATTTTTCAGCCAATTTTCAGCATTTTTGTTTTCTTCCGTTTTTGCCCGTTTTTGACCTTTTTTGGCTTGTTTCGTCCTTGGAACTTCCAAATCGTCAAGTTGTACCTAAAATACAATAAACCACTCATTAAGCATCATTAAATCAATAAAAGTATACAAAAATCCTCGTAAGAAAGTATACATTGAGTGTAAAATATACACTCAACACACCGCCAAACTTGAACTTTTGCTTGTCCTCAAGCAAAAACTAGCAACTATCAAAGGGACACTTTCAACAAATTCCTCTCATCACATAGATTAATGGTCAACTTTCATTTTTTTCAGAACTTGCAATTATCATGACAATTCTCAAAAATTTACAAGCTCGTAATTCAAAGATACGTATTCACTCACCATTGCTAAAAACCACAAACCATGCTATCGCTTCAAGTATCCCATATTTGTACATTAAAAATGGAGAAAATTTACACTTACATAATAATATTCAACTCCAAAGATTCACCAAATTTCTTTACTCGGCTAGTATCAAATAATTGAGCTATTGGGATCATTGAGACTTTTTGGCTTTCAAATGTTGGGCTTTTGGTACAAGGTAGAAAATATGGGTAAAAGTGGCTACTCTTCTCCTTTCATCTCACAATTAGTCAGTAAGAGTTGCACTTGACGGAATTTTTAACTCTCGTTCTCGACTAGAGGTGTTTTCGCTAAGATTTAGCTTTTGGAATTATTGCTTCACCTCGAAGGACTTATAACCTAACTCGATTTTTTTAAGAGTTCAAAAGTCTCCACTTTTGCTCTTAACATGATGGTTCGAGTATTTACTTCAAAATCCATCTCAAGTCATTTCTTCCCCTTCTATCTCACTTTCTTTTTCTTCTTTTTTTTTTTTTTTTTTTTTTTTTTTTTTTTTTTTGAGGAAGAAGAAAAACGTAGCAAATTTTTTTTTTTCAACCAAGCTCCAAGGGAAAATTTATCAAGAAATCACCATCTAATCTACCCACTTTATTTCGGCTAAAAGAAAGAACACCGTTTCTCCAAGGCTCAATCAAGGTTCGAATGATAAAAATGTAAAGGTAGGCTTGAAAGGCTCAAACGATTCAAAGATGGCCCAAATCACTTCCCAAATTGCTCAACAATTTAATATTTCACTTTGTAAATTCATAAGGCAAGTTCTAAAACCGAATAGCATATGATATAGCATAAATTAATTCCACGTTTTAAAACACAAAACTTTCAACCAAAGCAAGGCATAATTCGTGATTCCTAACAATGAATCCTTCCTACGACATTTTGAATCAAAAGCTCACCAAAACTCAATCACAATCAAGATAAAGCAAGCAATTTCATCATTAAACATCAACCATCTTTCATCATCATGATTCATCGAAGCATTTATCTCAACACAATTTTTTTTTTCTTTCGAAAGCAATAAATAAACCAAAACAACTAAACATAAAAAAAATTTCTAAGGCATGCAACTAAAAAATTAAAACACATAAAAGCAAGTAATTATCCACCCCCAAACTTAAAATTTACATTGCCCTCAATGTAATTAGCACGAAGTTCAAGGATAGAAAACACCTGACTAGTCGACATGGCCATCTCTGAGCTGTTGAAATTTCCGCCTTCTATTGTGCTTCTATCCATCAGGCACGGCCGTGTCAGTTTTTGAACTGTTTTCCGCACGGCCGTGCGAATTGCCAAAATTGGGCAGTAGCTTCCCAGATTTTCCGGACGGCCGTATGATCTTTTGCCTTGTTTTGGGACGGCCGTATGAGCTCCAGAGCTGCAATTTTTTGTCCTAAAAATTAAAACATGTTTAAATTGTTAGCTTGCATGCTTATAAAATAATTAAATAAAATAAAACAAGAAAAATAAATAAAAAAAACAAAAATCTCGGGTTGCCTCCCGAGAAGCGCTAAGTTTACAGTCTTCAGCTAGACTTTGTTCCTGCTCCTCAATTCCTTAGCTTTTGAACCCATCTCCTTACTTCCTTTTGGAGAAAGTCTTGAATAAATGGGTTGATCCGATTTTTCTTTCGACTGGTTCGCTTAGGAATGCACTTGAATTTATTCTTCTTGATGTCATGAGGCTTGCCAACATCGTCTTTTATCACGGTGTTTTGAGTAGGTGTTGTAACCAACTCAACCTTTTTCTTTTGTTCTCCTACATGCACATTAGTATCCACAAAAAAATTTAAATCATGTAATTTAACAGGAAAAAGTTTAGAATCACTTACCTCATCGAGAAGATAACATCCATTAGCCGTAGTAGGCTTTTCATCCACCCGGTACACCTTGAAGATCACTGTTTCTTCCCCCACACTCATTCTTAGCTCTCTCTTTCCTACATCAATAATTGACCTACCGGTTGCTAAGAAGGGGCGTCCTAAGATAAGGGGAATATTTTCATCTTCCTCTATGTCCAGTACTAGAAAATCGGCCGGGAGTATAAACTTATCTACCTTAACCAATACATCCTCCACTATACCTAAAGGGTGAGTAAAAGATCTATCGGCTAGCTACAAGGTCACGGAAGTGGGCTTAATTTCTCCTAAATTCAATTTCTCATAAATTGATGAAGGCATTAAATTTACGCTCGCCCCTTGATCACACAACGCCCGCCCAAAATACCTGGTACCTACTGTGCATGGAATGGTACAACTGCCCGGATCTCTAAGCTTCGGTGGAATTTTATTTGCAAGGATAGCACTACTTTGCTCATTGAGGTCTACGATTGTTGCACACTCCGGAAGCCTCATCTTCTTCGATACAAGTTCCTTTATAAACTTAACCCAATTCGGCATATGCTTAAGTGCCTCAACAAAAGGAATATTAACATGCAACTTTTTAAGATAATCCAAAAATAACTGAAATTGCATATCAAGCTTAGAGTTTTGAAAACGTTGAGGGAAAGGTACCTTGGGAGTAGGTTCACTTACTGTGATCTTTGTGTTGCTTGGCCCGACCTTGGTTTTTTCCTTGGGCTCCTCTACAATAGGCGGTGGTGCAACGGACCTTTTAGGACCTTCCTCTAATTGCCTCCCATTTCGCAAACTTACTGCATTGCACTGCTCGATGTTGCTCTTTCGAGGATCTTTCGTATTCGACGGCAGTGCTCCCGACGGCCTCGCGTTTAGTTGGGTTTCAAGTTGCCCCATCTGTGTCTCCAAATTTCGAATGGAAGCTTGAGTGGATGTCATGAATTGAGCTAAGATGTTTGCGAGATCTCCACCTTGATGTGGAGCTTGAGGTGGATTTTGGAATCCGGGAGCTGGCCTTTGTCCTTGCTGATTTCCTCCCCATCCAAAGTTGGGGTGATCTTTCCATC
This sequence comes from Erythranthe guttata, assembly GCF_056151865.1. NCBI lineage: Eukaryota > Viridiplantae > Streptophyta > Magnoliopsida > Lamiales > Phrymaceae > Erythranthe > Erythranthe guttata. Next base: position 11,651,549 of record NC_142533.1, read on the forward strand.
CCGGATTATAAGTATTGGAGTACGGGTTCCTCTGTTGTCGGTTGGTGTCATTCACATAATTTAGAGACTCTGTTTCTTCTAAGCATCGGTCGGGACCTTGGACTGCATGGACTTGCTGAGTCTGCAAAGCTGCTACTTGCTTTGATAGCTTTTCTAACTGGGCGGTGATTGCGGTGACCCCGTCTAACTCTAAAATTCCTCCCGTCTTATTGGCTCCGCTATTTGACCTGTCCGATGCCCGCATGTATTTTTTCCTTGCGATCCGCTCCAAAAGTTCGTAAGCTTCGTCATATGTCAAGCTCATGTACATACCGCCAGCTGCCGAATCGAGCACCGTTCTCGAATTATCTTGTAATCCATCATAAAATATTTGAAGTTGCCGCCACTCTTGAAGACCGTGATTCGGGCATCTCCGAATAAGTTGTTTGAACCGCTCCCACGTCTCGAATAATGCTTCACCGGCTTCTTTTATGAAGTTTTGTATTTCTCTCCGGATTCTCTCAGTTTTTGTTGGGGAGTTAAATGTGTTCATGAAGAGTTGTGCTAGCTGGGGCCAAGACGAGATGGAGTGCGGTGCACGAGTTTGTAACCACTCTCGGGCTGCTCCTTGTAAAGAGTGCTTGAACAGACGGAGTTGCTCTGCTTCAGGAGATACGCCGTTCATCTTATGCGAATCACACGTTTCGAGAAAATTGACGAAGTGGAGATGCGGATCTTCATGAGCTAATCCGCTGAACAACCCATTGCTTTGGAGCATAGTAAGGAGTCCCGCTCGAATTTCGAAATTATTGGCTTCAATGGGGGGCTGCTAGATGCTTGATTGAAACCCATTGAGTGTCGGAACGGTGTACTCATGCAATGCTCGTTGACGAGGTGGTGGATTAAGGAGCTGTTGTTGCTCTTGCTCGTTGACGATATTTCCTGCCGCATTCGGTAGGTGCCCTTGGTCATCTCCCCTACGATTATTCTCTTCCTCCATTGTTGCGGGACCGTATTGCGCTAACCGTTGATTTCTCCTGGCGTGCGTAAACGTTCGTTCAATTTCGGGATCAAAAGGTAGCAAGCTTGTGTCGTGCTCTCTTCGCATAAAAAGTACCTAAAAAAATAATAAAAATAAAATAAGCAAAGAAAATAATTAAATAAAATAAATAAAACGGCTGAAGTAAGAAAAATTGCTCAAATTTAATATTAGGATAAATAGATAATTTAGCCGTATTCCCCGGCAACGGCGCCAAAAACTTGTTGGAGCTAAATACCTAACACGCAAGTGCACGTATCGCAAACAAGTAGTAAAGTGGACTCGTGAGAGTCGGATGTCGATCCCACAGGGAATACTCAAATTATCTAATCCTAAGTACCAAATTCTAACAATTATGATTTTTATCCAGCCTACACAAAGTTGTCAAAATTACTCAACTAAATAATTAAACTAATTATGAAAGCAAATAAACACGAGAAAATATCAATAAAAACGGACCTAGCATTTTATCTTCCCCCATGCAAGAATTGTTCACCCAAAACCCCTCAATTATGAAAAATATGATTCATGATTATTAACCCGAGACACTAATTTACTGATAACCAGCTGACGCGTGTATTATGAGTCTATTATTCATAAACGGTTCACTATATGTCTATGCAAACAAATTATGAATAAAGCATTAACTAACAAGTCTCGTAAACGGCTACCTAAGGTGATATCTGTATGTCTACGACACCACATGCAATTGACACACTCATCCGGTGAAAACTACTCGAAGGCTCTTCTACTTACCGTCTAATTATCAAAATAGCTTTGTCGAGTCAATCCCAATAATCACAGATAAAGCACATAAATTGATCAAGTTCGTGCTTGGTTTGCCCTTAAATAGATGTCCCAACTTGGTAGATGATTCTAGGTTTCCTTGTGTGATTAAAAGTCCAAAATTGTCTCCAGCGTGTTTTGGCGCGGCCGCTCGAAAATCCGTCAAAATCTCACACGGCCGCACGAGAATCGCCGAAACCTTCTGCCCAACTTCTGCAGTTGGCACGGCCGTGCCAAAAATAGGCTAAATTTGGCACGGCCGCGCGGGCATTTTTCAGCCAATTTTCAGCATTTTTGTTTTCTTCCGTTTTTGCCCGTTTTTGACTTTTTTTTGGCTCGTTTCGTCCTTGGAACATCCAAATCGTCAAGTTGTACCTAAAATACAATAAACCACTCATTAAGCATCATTTAAATCAATAAAAGTATACAAAAATCCTCGTAAGAAAGTATACATTGAGTGTAAAATATACACTCAACAATTCTCCATCTATAAGAAGGTGATGAAAAGTGATTATGGAATGCCGATGTAAGTAATATTGCTAGCCCCCCAGTTTGGGTGGGACTTTTACGCACCTCGGTATGGAGTAGAAACTTCCCAAGAGTGTAGAGACAGTTTTTGCAAGACGAGTGACGTGAAAGGTCACCAAGCCTGTAGGGGTAATGGTTTGTAAGCAACTTTTGTATGAGGAGGTCATGGATGGTAACTTAAACGGATTTGAAGTAATGTGAATATATACCTCAAGCGTAGAACCTTTTGAGGTTCCCTATATTCCAGGTTCTGGGTATAGGATGTCCGCCAAGGTTCTCGAGACGATATGCTCCAGTATTGACCACTTGTGTGAATTTGTATGGTCCTTCCCATTTTGGGTCGAGCTTACCAATGGGGCGCGAGGCTTCAACTTTTCGGAGGACTAAATCTCCCACTTGGAAGGATCAAGGGCGGACCTTTGAATTGTATGCTTTGGCCATTCGTGATTTGTACATCTGTTGTCGTATGCATGCGACCTCTCGTAGCTCATCTACAAGGTCGAGGCTTCCCCGCATAGCTTCTTCGTTAGCTGCGGGATCATAGTTGGTGATTCGCCAAGATGGTTCGCCAATTTCAATGGTTGCGATAGCCTCTGTGCCAAAAGCCAGATTAAAAGGTGATTCTCCGGTTGCTGCTCGTGGGGTTGTTCGATAAGCCCATAGGGCGCTAGGCAATTCTTCCACCCACTTCCCTTTGGCACTTCCAAGCCTTGTTTTAAGGTGTTGGAGTATGGTGCGATTTGTGACCTCCGTCTGGCCGTTAGCATATGGATTGGCTACGGATGTGAAGAACTGTTTGATGTCTAAGCCGAGGCACCAATTCTTCACTTTGTCGCCACAGAATTGGGTTCCATTATCTGAAATAATGGAACGTGGGATTCCAATGCGACACACAATATTCTTCCACATGAATTGGATGACCTCTTCTTCTCGGATGCGTGCTAAGGGCTCGGCCTCCACCCATTTGGTGAAGTAATCCACGGCTACAATGAGGAACTTGCGCCCTCCCGTGGCGGGCGGGAATGGTCCGACTAAGTCCATCCCCCATTGGGCGAAGGGGATGGGGCTATCAATCGGTTGCATTAATGCCGCTAGCAGGTGAGGGATGTTGGCATGCTCTTGGCAGGGCTTACACCTCTGGACTAATTTCTTTGCCTCTTCGTACATTGTTGGCCAATAGTAGCCTTGCCTCAATAGTTTGAGAGCCAAGGTTCTACCGCTCAAATGATTTCAGCAGATGCCTTCATGTACTTCTCGAAGTACGTAATTTGTTGTAGTTGGGTCGAGGCACTTGAGATAGGGGAATGAGAATCCTCGTTTGTAAAGTTCTTCTCCACTATTACGAAGCGAGCGGCTGTTGTTTTTAACTTCCGTACCTGGGTGACATCAGTTGGAAGTTCTCCCTTCTTGAGATACTTTATGATTGGAATGAACCAGCACGGTTCGTCCTCCTCGTTGTAATGCACTTCATCGGTTGAAGTTATCTCTTGCTGAGGCGAGGTGAGAAGTGTCACCTTCCGACTTCCAATGCTTGCCATGGAGCTTCGAAGCCTAGCTAATTTGTGCGCATGGATGTTACTGGAGCGAGGTACTTGTCTTATTTCGTAGCTCTCGAACTTGGATAACAGAGTGTGTGTGATAGCCAAATATTTGGCTATTGAGTCTTCTTTGGCCTCGTAAGTTCCGAGTACTTGGTTAACGACGAGCTAAGAATCGCTTTGAATTAGGAGCTTACGCGCTCCGGCTGCTAAGGCGAGGCGGATTCCAGCTATCAATGCTTCATATTCAGCGACATTGTTTGAGGCTGTGAATTCGAATCGTTGAGCATATTCAAATTCATCTCCGTTGGGGTTCGTTAGTACAATACCCGCGCCACCTCCTGTGGATGTGGAAGATCCATCAACGCTGACAGACCAAGCAGGGAGTGAGGTGCTCTTTTCTAGTGAGGTCATTTCTACTAAGAAGTCAGCCAATACTTGCACCTTGATAGTGGGGCGGGGTTTGAATTCTACCCCATATTCACCCACCTCTATTGCCCATTTGGCTAACCACCTGGATGTTCGGGACTCCTTAGTATCTGCTTCAGGGGGTAATTGGTGAGAACCACCACTTGATGTGATTGGAAGTAAGGTCGGAGCTTCCGAGCTGCGTTGATGAGGGCGAGAGCGAGCTTCTCCATATTGGTATAGCGTTGTTCGGCTCCTTGGAGGGCGCGGCTTATGTAGTATATAGGCTGGTGGCCTTTTCCTCCATCTCGGATGAGGACTGCGCTGATGGCATCAACTGAGGTAGCTAAGTACAGGAGGAGGGTGTCTCGGGGCTGAGGTTTTGTGAGCAGTGGTGGTGATGCAAGATATAACTTCAGCTCGACGAAAGCCTTTTGACAAGTTTCATCCCATTCAAATTTTTTTCCTCCCCTTAAAATCTTGAAGAAGGGGAGAGCCCTGTCCGCTGATCTTGAAATGAACCTGTTTAAAGATGTTAGGCAGCCGTTAGGATGTTGGACTTTCTTGATCGATGATGGTGGAGCCATGGAGGTGATGGCTTCGATTTTCGTGGGATTAGCTTCGATTCCTCGTTGTGAAATCATATATCCCAAAACTTTTCCTCCCCGAACTCCGAACGAACATTTGAGGGGTTTGAGTTTCATCTTGTATTTTCGCAGACTGGGGAAACACTGATACAAATCGGTTAAGTGGTCCGAGACCTTGACACTTTTGACGAGCATGTCGTCGATGTACACCTCTATATTCTAGCCGATTTGATCTGCGAACATTGCGTTCACTAGACGTTGGTAAGTGGCTCCCGCGTTTTTTAGTCCGAAAGGCATGACTTGGTAGCAGTAGATGCCTTGATCTGTAACAAAGTTGGCCCTCTCTTGATCTTCTGGGGCGATCAAAATTTGATTGTATCCTTGATATGCGTCAAGGAAGCTGAGGAGCTCGGATCCCGAGGTCGAATCGATGAGTTGGTCGATTCTCGTAAAGGAAAGTGGTCCTTCGGACAAGCTCTGTTGAGGTCAATAAAGGCAACGCATAACCTCCACTTGCCACCGGGCTTGGGAACGAGTACTACGTTCGGCAACCATTCAGGATACAGAACTGGTCGTATATGACCTGCCTCTAGAAGTTTTGCCACTTCCGCCTTGATGTGTTTGTTGCGTTTGGGACCAAATGTCCGCTTCCTTTGTTTGATAGGCTTCAAACTTTTGTCGACGTTGAGCCGATGTAGAGCTACCTGAGGGGGAATGCCCGACAAATCTTGGGATTTCCACGCGAACACATCTCCATTGTGTCGCATGAATTTGACTAGTTGCTGCTCCATCTCTGGATCTAAATCGGATCCGATGCGTAGGAGCTTGGAATCATCTCCAGGTGTGAGCTCTATGAGCTTAAGCTCTTCGACGGCCGTTAGCTTGATGCTATCGTCAGGTACACTGATGAGGATTTCTCTATCGTCCTCGATGATCGCGTTGACCCATTTCCGTTTGTCGGGTTTTTGGGTGTCGTCTCCCCTTCCGGACGGTTTGGGCTTCTTGGATGGTTCTCGTAGGGCTCTTTCATAGCACTCTCGAGCGAGACGTCTATCTCCAAGTACCTCCCCCGTTCCATAAGGAGTGGGGAATTTCCACTTTTGATGGTAGGAGGAAGGCACTGACTTGAATGTATGGATTGCTGGCCTCCCTAGGATGATGTTGTAGGGGGGCGGCTTGTCGACAACGAGGAATTTGATTATCTTGGTAATTCGACAAGGGTTCTCTCCTAAGGAGATGGGCAACTCTGCTTCTCCCATGGATAAAACACCTTCCCCGGTGAATCCTTTTAGCGGTGTAGTGATGGGACTAAATCGGGCGTTATCTATGCCAAGCTGTTTGAATATATGGAGATACATGATATCTGCTGAGCTTCCCCCATCCACTAAGATCTTCTTAACCAAAAAGTTGGCTACCGATGCTGTGACTACCAGTGCGTCGACATGGTCCTCGTCTGCGCCTTCGAGGTCTGAGGAGTCAAAGACTATGCTATGATTAGGTATTCGTATTTGATAGATTGATGCGGATGGAGAGATGTGCTCTTGATTCATACGTGCTGACCGAGCGAGGGAGGGTCTCGCATTTTGTGAGTCGCCACCCGCCGGTCCTCCGGAGATAAAGGTAATGACTCCCCGGGTAGGTTGATTATCATTGTTCTCTTGTTCACGCTGATGATGTTAGAGTAGGTGACCAACAAGCCAACTTGTGGTTGTGGTCTTTCTCTTTTTCCTTGTAATAAAACAATCGTTTTTCGTTCGTAATAATAAAATATTTCATTTGACATTCTATATCTCTTATCCCATGCAATTAGCATAGATATAGTCCTAACGATTTACTCTATTACTGTGAGTTGATCTAGTAGAATCATGAGATAACTCAGCAATGTAATGTAACTGTTAAACCTTGTTTCTAGTCGATGGGTTACGCCAATAATGAGGATACCGGCCTTTCCCTTTTGAGACTAGCACTTAGTGTATGTGTACTGCGTCTCATCAGTCCTCGGTGTTGTGACATCGGCATACTTGAGTAGGTGCTCATACTAGATGAGTTCACTGAACTCCCTCGCCCCAGAAATCTATAAATGGTTCTCATTCATCGAGTAATAGGTTTCTAAGATATAGTTGTACACCATTAGTCCTTAAGACCCAGACATCAACGTGACTTCACTAGAGGACCGATTGTATCGTGACCTGTCCCTGAGTCCCACAGCGGACCACTCCAAGGGCCAACGTTCGTGCAATCCGAAATCTAGTGTGAAGTATGTGCAATATATTAGGGGATTCGAGCGCTTGAGTAGTCATGGATGTCCTGTGTGTTCTAACGGTTTATAATCCAAGGAATCTCTGGCCAGAGTTGATAGTGGGGTGATTAGGGAAATATGTTTCCCTAAGTCACACACGAACGGATTTATAATACCTAGAACGTTCGCACGGTTATTGAACTTTATAAGAGGTCTCGGTGAACCAATGCCTCTAGTTCAATCGGGACATGTGCTGCGAAGGGATCGTACTGTACGCTAACTATATCATAAGGTTCTTGCAGGCACTTCACTTGTATCTAGGGAATCATGATGCGTAGGTGCTAGACGCCAATCTTGATTCGTTGGGCACTGATTTGATCGGCGATTAAGTAAAATGAGTTTTACTCTAATCGGGACTCTTGGGAGGAGTTCGTATAAGAACAATGTGTTGTTCGAATCACAAAGAGTTGTGAGCCCACGGCTAGCATACACGTGAACCATTGAGGGTCACACTTCTCGTGTAATACGGATCCTTGATAACAATGAGCATAGGTTAATATGTTAATCTTTGCAAAGTTGGAGGTCAATATGATTGAGTCCAAGATTCGTGATTGTGGATTACGAGTCGGAATAAACGTAGAGAAAGAGACATGCGGAATTTAGTGAACTTTCTAAATTGGGAAGTTTCCCGATTTAACAGGTCCACTGAAGTGGAAGTTTCCACTTTTGGAAATTGGAAATTTCGAAGAGGCACTCGTATCGACGAGGACTTTAAGCTCGTCACAAATATAATTTTGTTATAATTTTGTGAACGATCGCCTCACCGTCGGACCAGCTGCTGTTTGGTGGTATTCCTGCAGCCCCTAGGAGTGGTATAACGCAACTTGTATGGGTTTGAGTTCGGATTTCGATTCGTCGAAATCTCACGCTACAAGAGGTAATTAAATCGGAACTTTGATAAATTTGATTCGAACATGTTTGTGTGCATTTTAATTTACGAGCATGAGTAATATGTGATTACGTGTTTCGATTTTTGCAATATGATGAACAAGCATGTTTTATATTTTTTCGGTTTTACATGTTTTAATAAAATCGAAAATTACCATGTGTATGGCGGAAGCGTTAAGGTACGTTGACTATGTGATTAGTTCATGCATGTGATCGAAACTAGTTCGATCTAAAAAAATTTAAATTCCGCTGCGTATACATGCACGATCCCCAACAGATGACCCCCATCCTCTCATCGTTGCGGTTGATCTCGATTGTTATGTCGGCGTGGGAGGTCATCACGACGCTTGTTTTGAGGTTTATCGATGTATTCGCCTAAGTGGCCCTGCTTGATCAGCCTCTCAATTGCTACTTTGAGTTGTGCACATTCTTCGGTAGTATGTCCTCTATCCTTATGGAATCGACAGTAGCAATCCGATTTTTCTCGTTTCGCATTTGGCTACATTGGGCGTGGAGGTTCTGTTAAACCTCTTTGTTCTATCACATGAAGGATTTCTGTGAGGCGAGTGTTTAGCGGAGTGAAACGATTGAAGCAGGAAGATGATTGGCCTTGAGGTGGGAGTGGTGGACGTCGATCATCTCGTCTTTTAACGTCCTGTCGATCATCTTCCATCTTTCTCTAGGGAGGAGCCTGGGTAGAGGCTTCCTCTATTCGTACATATTTCTCGGCTCGGTTCAGCAATTTCTCTAGGTTGCCTGGAGGCCTTCCGGCTATAGATTCTTTGAACCTACCTGGCTTCAAGTTTTGTTGCATGATCCCGGAGAGCATGTCTTGTCCTACGTTTGGGACTTCGTGGACGGCTTCCACAAAACGCTTGATATAGTTGCGGAGCGTTTCGTTGTCTCTTTGTACTACAGAGAAAAGGTGGGCTGGGGTCTTGGCATATTGTTTGTTGATGGCGAATTGATTTGTGAAGCGTGTTGAAAATCGCGTGAAGGTGTCGATAGATCCTGTAGGTAGAGAGTTGAACCAATTCATGGCCCGCTTGGGGAGAAAGGTGCGGAACATTTTGCACATCACGGCATCTGTTGGGCCATACAAATCTGCCATGGCGTGAAATTTCTCTATGTGCTCTTGTGGATCGGTGGTCCCTTCAAATTGAGGTAACCCCGAGATCTTTACTCCTTGAGGTAATACCTCATTGAGGATGTCCATGGTGAAAGGACTGCGTCGTACTAGGGCGGGCATTCTTCCGCCAATTGGATTGTTCAATTGGGGGAAGGAAATTTGGCAAGACATTATGCTGTTTACCTCGTCTTCTCCCTCATTAAAGAGAGGGACTCTCTGTGGAGACGCATTCCCCCGTGAGGGTGAGCGCTGACGTTGCTGTCTGGGTTGTGCCCCCTGTGATTGGTGGATAATTGCACTCGGGACCGTGGGTCCGAGGTGGATGAGGAGACACTTATTTGGTTCTGGACTGGCGGTGGTGCCATAGGTGGCAGCACAGGTGGAGCAGGTGCTGGAATCGCGTTGGGAGCATTTTCTCCCATCGTGGCGATATATTGGGTCACGGCCTCTGTGGTGGCGCGAGTTGAGGCTTCTGCTATCATGCGTTGGAGCGCATCCTCGGTTATTTGAACCGTTCGGGGAGCATGGAGTGGCGGACCGGCGAGTGGTGGGTTCCGAGGGGGGGATCACCTGAACCTCGCGAGGCGGATCCGGAGCACATGGAGGAGGTGGCAAGCCAGAGCCTCCGCGGATTGTGAGGTTACTAACTATGTCATTTTCTCTCCAAGCGGATGCCTCAGGAGGATCTTGCTGGCTATGTGATCTGGTTTGCATCGTTCCCACAGACGGCACCAAAATGATGATGCTAATTACTTAGATCACCTAGGGTAGTGTAGCAAACGAGCTGGGAGAGCAAAGCGGATCAATAGCTTAACAACTTGATGATCCTGAGGTCCCTGCGAAATAAACACACGTGAACTAAGCCGAGGGTTGATCCGGCGGAAATCCCTCCGACGCTCAAGTCAGATGTACTGATCGTGGAGATGGTAGAGAGAATATGCACTCCAGAATACTTGTAAATCATAGAACGTACCTTAACAAATGAGTAAAAACCTCTATTTATATATGTTGATTGGGTTGTGTTTACTTTGTTGGGCTCAAGCCTTATTTTGAAGGTGCTTGGGCTTTCGTGTAGTGGGCCCAATTATTAGACAAATTAGGGGGCCCATTGGATCGGCCCAATTAGGTATATCAGAAAGGGGTGGGCCGGCGGAGGTGGGGGCGGGAAGACGTGGTGGCGATTTCAATGGGGAATAAGAAGAAATTTGGGGAAGGCATGTTCTTCTCTTCGGTTGGAGGCGGCGGCATAACGAGGTCAGTGCCGGTGGTCGTGGTTGGAGTTTGGTGGGGGTGGTAGCGATTTCAACAGGGAAAAACAAATTTGGGGAATAATATACTTTTCCCAAAAAAGTGTTTTCAACACCCACAATTTCATAACTGTAATGTATTTTTCGGAAAATTACAATTCAATCCCCTAACTTATTATTTGATTAAGTTTCTACAACTTCTTAGTAATTCAATTGGGTCCCCAAGTTTTTTTGCAGAAACCTCCCCAGGGTATTTCTGTCCTTTCAACTGGTCAACGGGAAAAGAGGAAATGGGTCGAGTATGCTATCTAAACATAAATACATGGGGTATTTACTAATTTTTTTATGACATGGGGAAAAAGCGTAGTTGCAATTTTCACAGGGTAGTAATTGCAGTAAACTCCATATTATATAGAAGATGGAGGAGAAACACGTACAAGAGATTGAAGAAAATGCAGTCAGATGTTTACATATAAGCTGACAGGGACTTTATTTATTTTGACTAATTTTCATACGGGGGTCATTGTAATTTTTTTTAACACGAGGGTTTTTCTAGCAATTCAACTTTACATAGGGGTGGTTTTTGCAAAAAAAAAAAAACGTGTTTAAATGGTAAGCGTAATTCATATGTCATAAAAATTAGTTGCCCGTATTAATAAAGAATGTGTAAACTTAGGTGATGAGTTTATTTAGAGAACAAAAAAATTTGAGCGTCCCGTTTTTAATTAAGTCAACGTGTATATGTCATTAGTCCCATAATAGGATGTAAAAATCCAGACATGTGTAAATGAAATGTCGATCATTCTTTATTTGTTTTCCTACATTAATAGGGAACTTAGCACAAAATTAAGATTACTAAATTTTTTTCCGCAATTATTGAATTCCAAAATTGCTAAAGGATATGTTCAAGCGATCCAGTGAATTGTATAAATGTCAATTTCAAGGTAAAATAAATGATCATGCGTATAGTCCAATTAGGTTTGGGCACCTTGTAATTTACAATCTGATGGTTCGCCGGAACATTGCAGTCTGCTGTCGCAAACACTATTGTTTCAGTTCCATTGCAACGTCGCGGCCGGAACGAGCAAATTATAATTAAAATGCAAACAAATTGAATTAATGTCAAATACGTTTTTAATATTAATATTACAATAGAATAATACACAAACTATCATTACAACTACAATTTTAAATTTTAGAACAATTCTTGGAATCCTGAGTAGTAGAATTAAGGGTGAAATTGTAAGTTATGAATTTATCTATTTACTTTAAGAGAAATACAAAATAATTAGGTCTAGATTTCAAATTTTGAAAACATAAGAAAGCCTACTCATAATTCTCGCATATCGTTCCCTAGCCACAAATTAAACAATAGTTAAATTGTTGGAGCTATTGTAATGTAACTTTTTTAAACGTATAAGAGATTGAAGAAAATGCAGTCAGTTGTTTACATATAAGTTGGCTGGGACTTTATTGATTTTAACTAATTTTCATAGGGCGGTCATTGTTAGATTATTAATTTTCATATTAATTATTATTAAATAATTTTAATTAAATAATTAACAAATGCAATGTAAAAAACTTTTAAAAAATTATATAGAATCAACGTTCAACATTTCAAAACATCTATTAGTAATTACTATATCAATATAATCTCCACTATTGAAAAATATAAAGTATTGAATCAATTCAATATATAAACAAACGCGTTGTCTCAATACAAACTCACTTATGTTATTCAAATCGATAGTGTGAAAAATTCGAATGAAACATAAAATAAGATGTTTATTTAAAAAAATAGATTATAACTCATTTCAATTAATTTAAATCGATTAACCTCAATTGTTCAGAAGAACTTATTAAAGTTATTGATTATTTTATCATAAGATAATTATTTAAAAATATAGATGATGTTTATTTTAACAAAAATAGATTATATCTCATTCTAATAATTTCTTACTTTAAAAATAAAACTATATATGACGAGTACAATCAAAATATTATGATGTGATTTCCCTTTTAATAATTGGTTTAATTTGTAAAAATCGTAAGAATTAAATCGTAGGTAATATGATTTAATCATTTTTTTTACATTTATATTTTATTCAAATATTAGAATCGAATCGTAAGATTTAAATGGATTAAGTCATTTCAATTTATTTAATTTTATTATTATATTATATTTTTTAATAATTTAATTAAAATTATTTAATAATAATGAGTATGATAATTAATACTCTATTTAACATTGTTTATTATAATCATTTTACACCAAGGCAGAATAAATGACCATGTGTATAGTCCAATTAGGTTTAGGTACCTTGTAATTTACAATCTGATGGTTCGTCGGAACATTTCGGTCTGCTGTCGCGGACTCCATTGTTTCAGTTCTATTGCAACGTCGCGGCCGGAACGGACAAATTATAATTAAAATGCCAAAAAAAAAAGGAATTAATGTCAAATAAGTTTTTAATATTAATATTACAATAGAATAATACACAAATTATCATTAAAACTTCAATTTTCACTTTTAGAACAATTCTTATAATCTTGAGAAGTAGAATCAAGGGTAAAATTGTAAGTTATGAATTTACCTCTTTACTTTAAGAGGAACAAAAAACAATTAGGTCTAGATTTCAAAATTTTAAAACATAAGAAACCTACTCATAATTCTCGCATATCGTTCCCCAGCCCTAAATTAAACTATATTAAAGTGTTGGAGCTATTGTAATATTTTAAAACTTTTAATTAATATTTAAAACCCTCCTAGGTTGAGATCGTTAGATCGTCGTTAGAGAGCCGGAGAAGTAAATTAGATGATTCATGGCGTTCGAATCCCGTTCCGGTACCCGTGACAGCCGCGACCATCTGATTTATTGAATTGTCCCGACTTTCCGGACCGTTTTTTGCCCGTTTGGCAACGTCTTTCGTCATGGAACGGTTTTGTTAGGGAATTTGGAACGGAGAGCACCGTCCAGCAAACCCTCCTCCTAACACGTGGAAATCAAATTTTTTAAGAGTTTTTATCGAAAATATAGAGCAAATGATCGGGTGCTTTACTTAATCAAAACTCAAAATGTAACGTATTGTTCTTTATAATACATATTATCGTCCGATTTATGCAAATTTAGTTGATTAATTGAAAATGATTGTACTACATTTACACGAGGCATGTACTACACGTGCACTGAGAACAAACTACATTTATTTTTTTAGCATACTATGCAAGACAAACTGTGGTATTTTTCGTAAAATTCATTTATGTGTGTGAAGTTAGACTAAGGTTCATCCCGGCAAGTACAATGCACATTTTTGTTCGATTTACACAAATTTAGTTGCTCAATCGAAATGATAGGAGACAAGGGCCGAATATTATAAATACCAACCCTTATAGTAAATATGCATGTATTAATTAATTCGAAAGAAAGAAAGAAATAAAAAAGACTTATTAGAGAGAAATAATTAAGTCAATTTGTGATCGATCGATCGATTGTAATAAAAATAGCAATGGAGTCGTACTATTCGCTAGGTTATCGTTTCGTGTCGACAGATGAAAAACTCATCTTTGATTACTTACTAAGGAAGATCAACAATCAGCCTTTACCAGGCGACGTTATTAAATTCTTCAACATTTCCGATCACGGTCCCAATACTTTGTCACGTGTCAAAACACTGTTCTTCCTTGTCGTCATTCCGTTTGCTTTTGCATTTGCATTTACCGCCGCATTAAAATTGTCATGTGGATATTTTGATCTCCAACGACTAATTGCATGCCTGCGTGATTAGTTTTTTCATCTTCAACAACTAATTGCATGCCTCCGTGATTAATGTTGCCAAGTGATGCAACAACTTCTTCTTCTTCTTCTCCTTGGTTTTCTCGTACCGCAACTTCTTCTTCTTCTTCTTCTTGATTTTCTTGGACAGCTGCCCATCGTTTACTACTACTGCATGATTTCGAAATTATAGGAAGAATAGAATTGGAGAAGAAGAGAATTAATAATACGTAATAGAAACCCCCATTATATTATATGGGTTGATTTACATGAAATATATATAGAGAAATATTGCAAGGTAATAGAATTTAACTAGGTAACTAAATCCTAACTAATCTAGGTAACTCAATCATACTAGAATTCTAATATTACAAGATATCTATAATATCAAATAATATAATATACTCTAACACACTCCCGCAGTCGAAACATGACGAACGTGAAGACTGGACAATCCCTTACTAACACGCTCCCGCAGTCGGAACGAATAAACTCCAAACGTGAAGACTGGACAAAAAACCCGCGAAATCCAACTGTAGTGAAATCCTTGGTGAAAATATCGACTAAGAAGAAGAAGATGATGTCGGAAAAGAATATAGGTTGGAAGAAAAGAGTACCACCACCAGGGGAGGGAGAAAATTGGGTGGTGTTCATGGATCTGATAGAAAAATATGTCGGAAAAGATAGAGAAGATGCACCACCGGGGCAGGGAAAAAAACTGGGTGGTGTTCATGGAAAAGATAGAAAAAAGAAAACAAAAATATTAGAGTACCACCACCGGGGGAGGGAGAAAATTGGGTGGTCCCCGCCATGTAGTAGAAAGACGGCTAGGTTTTCACCGCCATGGAGAAGAAAGGCGGCTAGGTTAAAAAACCTGGTGCTCTGATACCATATAGGAAGAAATAGAATTGGAGAAGGAGAGAAATAATAATATGTTATAGAAACCCCCATTTTATTATGGGTTGATTTACATGGAATATATATAGAGAAATATTGCAAGGTAATAGAGTTTAACTAGGTAACTAAATCATAATTAATCTACGTAACGTAATCATACTAGAATCCTAATATTACAAGATATCTATAAATCAAATAATATAATATACTCTAACGGAAACATTCTTGTGAATACGGCAAATAACCCAGTCATCCAACTGCAAAACACTAACGAAATACATACAATTAATTAATAATAAAAAACTAATTATCAATTATAAAAATTATTATTAATTAGGGTCCATTTGATATACACCCCGAGAATAGAAAATATATAGGGATAGATCCACCCCTAAAATTATTCCTTTGAGATACCCCTGGAGAGGCAAAAATACTATTGTGCCCTTAAGTGCAATTTTCGTCCAACTGCATTCAGTATTTTTGCCCCTGCATTCAGCATAATGCCCAACTGCATGTAGCATTTTGGGCCCGCATTTATCATTTTTATAGGTTTTTTTAATAAAAAATATAAATGTTTATTTTATTATTATTTTTTATATATGCCCTATTTTGTATTTATTAATTTATTTATTATTATTATTGTTTTTTTTTTAATTTGATTAATTTTTTTAATTATTTTTTTTTAATTTATTTTTTGATAAATTTACTGTACTGAAATTGATTACACATGACTATAGTATACCACAGTTGTGTATAGTTATATGTAATCATGTACTATTTTTTACCCCAAAATTAATCTACACTAACAACAAAATTCACAAATTTTAATCTTAATTTTATAAATCAACTAACCAAAAAAAAAACACAATCACATGTTCAAATCATGAACACGGATTACTATACATTAAAAAAACACATGACATACTATAACTATATGTTACTACACGTGACTGTAGTTATATACAATTATCTATAGTTATATAAGTGGCATAAGTCTAGAGTACTATAGCATGAATGCAACTTGACATGGCACTTCTCTGCATCTTATTCGTTGCATCTCATAATATTATACAAAACAAAACCTGTGACAAAAAAATACAAGTTAAAGAAAACGAAGAACAAAATGGAACAAGCAAATTACATTACATGAAAAAATACAAAAAGACAATGAAAGACATTTTTTTGATAAATTTACTCTGGTGAACTATAGTCACAAATAGTTATGTGCATTATTGTTACTGCATATGACTAGATATGACTATATGTAGTCAACTATAGTCACATGTAGTTACGTTCATTCTTGTTACTACATGTGACTATATATATATATATATATATATATATATATATATATATATATATATATATATATATATATATATATATATATATAAAATTCATCTACACCACCAAAAAGTTCACAATTGAATGATGAATATGTTGGGATCACAATCGTGCATGTATACGCAGCGGAATTTAAAATTTTAGATCGAACTAATTTCGATTACATGCATAAACTAATCACATAGTCAACGTACCTTAACGCTTCCGCCATACATATGGTAATTATCGATTTAATTGAAAAATACATAAAACCGAAAAACACGAAACATGCTTATTCATCATTCAATGAAATCGAAACACGTAATCACATATTACTCACAATCATAAATTATAATTCATACAAAACATGCTCGAATTAATTTACGATAGTTTCGATTTATTTACCTCTTGTAGCGTGAGATTTCGACGAATCGAAACCTAAAACGAATCACGTACAAGCTGCAAATTACCAATCCTCGGGGCTGCAATTCACGGCTGGAATGAGCTGATCCAGCAAGCGACGAACGGCGGTGAATGGCAGCAGCAGCGGCGGCGCGTGAGCGGCGCGTGCGGCGGTGCAGCGGCGGTGCGTGGATTCGTCGGGGCAGCAGCTCCTCTCCAATTAGGTTTCACCTCGTATTTTCGACCCACTCGAACTACAGCACTAGATGTAAACGAGTTAGATAACAACACGAATAAAACGAAGGAAAAAGAGGAGAAAAACCGGCGGTTTTCCGGCGGTGGTCGGCGGTGGCGCGGCGGGGCAGCAACGGCCGAAGGGGGCTGAGCGGCTAGGGTTTTTGGTGCTGAAAATCTGATCTCAAACTCTTGTTTGAGGTCTATTTATACTTAGGGTTTTCAACCCTAGTGGGCTTAAGTCATTGGGCTTGACCCACTGATGCATTAAGCCCATTCCCTCGTCGGCCTCGTTTCTAGTAAACGATCGTCCACAAAATTATAACAAAATTATATTTGTGACGAGCTCAGAGTCCTCGTCGATACGAGCGCCTCTTCGAAATTTCCAATTTCCAAAATTGGAAACTTCCACTTTAGTGGTCCTGCTAAATCGGGAAACTTCCCAATTTAGAAAGTTCACTAAATTCCGCATGTCTCTCTTTCTCCACTTTATTCCAATTCGCAATTCACAATTACGAATCTTGGATTCAATCATATCGACATCCAATCGTTCAAAGATTAACACATTAATCTATGCTTGTTGTTATCAAGGATCTATATTACACGAGACGTGTGACCCTCAATGGTTCAAGTGTATGCTAGCCGTGGGCTCACAACTCTTTGTGATTCGAACAACACATTGTTCTTATACGAACTCCTCCCAAGAGTCCCGATTAGAGTAAAACTCATTTTACCTAATCCCGATCAAATCGGTGCCCAACGAATCAAGATTGGCGTCTAGCAACTACGCATCATGATTCCCTAGATACAAATGAAGTGCCTGCAAGAACCTTATGATATAGTTAGCGTACAGTACGATCCCTTCGCAGCACATGTCCCGATTGAACTAGAGGCATTGGTTCACCGAGACCTCTTATAAAGTTCAATAACCGTGCGAACGTTCTAGGTATTATAAATCCGTTCGTGTGCGACTTAGGGAAACACATTTCCCTAATCACCCCACTATCAACTCTGGCCAGAGATTCCATGGATTATAAACCGTCAGAACACACAGGACATCCATGACTACTCAAGCGCTCGAATCCCCTACTACAATACACAGACTTCACACTAGATTTCGGATTGCACGAACGTTGGCCCTTGGAGTGGTCCGCGGTGGGACTCAGAGACAGGTCACGATACAATCGGTCCTCTAGTGAAGTCACGGTGATGTCTGGGTCTTAAGGACTAATGGTGTAGAACTATATCTTAGAAACCTATTACTCGATGAATGAGAACCACTTATAGATTTCTAGGGCGAGGGAGTTCAGTGAACTCATCCAGTATGAGCACCCACTCAAGTATGCCGATGTCACAACACCGAGGACTGATGAGACGCAGTACACATACACTAAGTGCTAGTCTCAAAAGGGAAAGGCCGGTATCCTCATTATTGGCGTAACCCATCGACTAGGAACAAGGTTTAACAGTTACATTACATTGCTGAGTTATCTCACGATTCTACTAGATCAACTCACAGTAATAGAGTAACTCGTTAGGACTATATCTATGCTGCTTGCATGGGATAACAGATATAGAATGCCAAATAAGATATTTTATTATTACGAACGAAAAACGATTGTTTTATTACAAGAAAAGGGAGAAAGACCACAGCCACAAGTTGGCTTGTTGGTCACCTACTCCAACAGAATAGAAAAATGTAGTTGAAAAAAATAATATATTTACTTACTGTAGTGAAATTCTATCATAGAAAATCATTTGATTTGTTGTATGTTCTTGAGACTGAATTAATGAGATGACAAATAAAATCAGATAATAAAAAAGTGAGAATCAATGAGGTATGCATACATATAATTTAGAATTGTAGGTATGTATATGTAGAGTAGAATTTTAATTAAAAACACAGGCATGTGCATATGTTACTGTATATTACTGTATATTACTGTATATTACTACATGTAACCATAGTTATGTATAGTAATGTGTAGTAGTATAACCATCCTATATTTATCTTGATGTCCATCTCTATGTAATTCCACATGGCCAATCATCGGCACACTACACAAATTCATCAAGCAAAACAATTAATGAAGCAATAATTCATTTTATTACAGGAAAAAAAATACCTAAACGATTGGGTAATCATCCATTCTATTTTTTTCACATAGTTCGAATTTAATACAAGTGTCCAACATTTATCCATGAAACAAACAAAAATAACAACAAATTACCTCATATTTTTCAAGGAACGAGTTTCAATCTTACCAAGCCAGAAACTCGTTACGGATTCCGTTCGTCGATTGCGGCCGGAATACGGATCCTATTCTCCGGCAATACAAATCGTCGTCGAAATATAGATCCCGTGCAGCGCGGTAGACGACGGCGGGGGGGGCAGCGTCGACGGTCGGCGGCGGCGGAGGGAGCAGCGGCTCCGTTCTCGTCGGGAGCAGCGGCTGCGGACGGCAGCGGATGAGCAGCAACGGTGGGTGGCGCAAGTTGGGGGAGAAGCAAAGGTGGGTTATGTTGGAATTTTTAATTGAATAAAATAATTAGGATATTTCAAATAGGGTGCATGCTTGAAATGAATGGGTTTCTTTCCAAACAACACGTCTATTTATGAAATCACTCATTTCAAAACAATATATCCATTCACAAAACGACTCTTAAATATTTATAAATAAGACAAAACCTGATCAGTTTTGCACAAGAAATATTAAGACGTTCGAGAATTTCTTCCTAAAACCCGTCTGTCAAAATTTCGTTCCAACATTTCTAGTTCGCCGTGGGCTTCGAATTTATGCAAATATCGAAGTATCCGACTGTTGTATCTTGGGAGACTACCGGGAGTGACTGTTGCACCATAGACAACCCGGAAATATTGTCTTAAGGACATTGCTTTTGCAAGCCTCAGTCGATTTTTCGTTCTTCATATTTTCGGGTAATTTCTACTTCCAAGTAAGTGTAATTCTTATTCAAATATTTACGCAGATTGTTATATATATATGTATATACCAACAATCTTAAGACAATAATATTTTTTATGTTTATCTACGTGAATTGCGTACATCTGTTATGAAGTTGTTGTTTGAAAATTTGTGCGCAAATTTAATTTTTTGCCTAAGAATTTTTGGTGGCTCAAAATTGATGTAACATATAATTTCCTTGCGAAAACGTATCTCTGGTTCCCAATATACTCACTGTTAATTAGAATAGTCCACTTTGATTTAAAAAAAGAAAAAAAAAAATATTTTCAATCATGTGCAAAATAACAGTGTATGAGCAGAGATGCGTCTGTTCGAAGAATCTAATTAATTAGCGACCTGATTAATTCAAATTTGATTTTCAACCTTCTGTTAAAAGTTTCATTCTGGTTTTTCCGAGATGCATTTATGGATCGAAGTCTGCAAATTAAGATTTTCATTCTGCGTAGAACAGATCTGGGTTGGAAAATTTTGTATGGGTTAATATTGGAGACACCCCTCAAATCAAACCTAATTAGATGTGAGGGACAACTCAAAATAGAACATTTTAATTAAATTCTTAGTTTAAAATAAAATTTGACCAACATCCTTTTATTTTTATTTAACCCAAAAATACCCTTATTATACCTAATAAAATCAACGCTTCTTTTCTCTCTTATTATTTATTTATTTTCCATTCTCTCTTCCTCTCTCGTCCGCCGCTCACTGGCTTTTTCTCTTCTGTTTTTTTTCCAATTTCTCATCACCTCAACATGGTCTTTTTTCTCCATTTTTTCATTGGCCCCAGCCCTTCATCTATTCTTCTCTCTATCTCTATATTTCTCTATTTTAGATAGTGATGCTGATTTGGAGGTATTAATTGTAGGGTTTTTTTCAGATCGGATCTTGGTGTGCGGGCGGCGGGCGTCGGGGTTTTGGTCGCTGGGGGCTGCGGTGGTTGTGGTGGCTAGGACCGGCGGCGGTTTTGGTCTCTAGGTGCGGCGGTGGTTTTGGTCGCTCGGGGTTGCGGTGGTTTCGGTCGCTAGGGGCGGGGGCGGATTTGGTCTCTGGGGACGGCTGGCGGCAGTGGTTTTGGTCGGTGGGGGAGGCGGTGGTTTCGGTCGAGGGGGGCGGCGGCAGTTTTGGTCGCTGGGGGTGGACGAGCGATGGTGATTTTGGTAGTTGGGGGCGGCGACGGTTTTGGTCGATGGTGGGGGTGGTGGTTTTCTTCGATCACGACGGTAATTTGTTTGTTAGAATTTGATGTTGTGTTTGGAGAAGGGGAAAGCTAATTAAGATGGAGGATGAGGATGGAGGGGGAGGTGGTGGTGGTGGTGGTGGTGGAACTAGGGTTTCATATTGGATGAGTGCGAATGACTACGGGTTTCTCTGAATTACTATGAGTGTCTACGAATGGGTAGCGGCTATGGTTCAAAATGTGAGTTAGGGTTTTAAGAGTATGTGACTACGAATTACTATGGTTCCTATCGGTGTCTATGGTCGACTGCGACCGATTTTATTTTTTAAACATTCATAATTTTCAATATTACTAAATTATAGTATACCATAGTACACTATAGTATACCATAGTATTTTAAAAACTGCTGTTTTATTTAACAAAAACGAGAAAAAAAATCGTAATTTTATGTAAAATGTAAAAAAAATAAAAAATTAAGTTGTTTATAATAATGTAAAAAATGCTAGAGTGAATCAAAAAATAAAGACGACAAAATCTATAAAAATAAAATAAAATATGTTAGATGAAAAAATAAGATATTCAATGCATAATAAAAAATGATAAATGCAGTTTGAATTTTACTAAATGCAGTGAAAGGGCATTTTTGGAATAAATTTAATAAAGGATGTGAAGCAAAAGTTTAGTTTGACTTGTCATTTAGTTCTAATTAGATTTGTCACTAGGGACCTATATCTTAAGCCCCATTTTGTATCAAAAGTTTGTTATTTTTGTTAATGCGCTGTAAATATGGGAAGAAATTGTTGATGACTTATTAATTCCATTTCATTGAAGTTTGTGCACAACACATCTTTTTACATTACAAAATACCGGTTCAAGACACTAGTTTAAATATTTTTATTCATAAACTAGTAAAGAGCCAATCTGTTTTGTTTCTTAATTAATGGATATGTACTTTTATATATTATGTGTATATATATTATGTATATTTGTATGATCTGTGAACAAAACTTTAATTTAAGTGTGCAGTTACTATTTTGTGAAAATAGTTTTACTTTATTGAGACTTTGAGTAAGAAATTTCATAAATTAACCATTTGTTTAAATAATTGCGGTTTAAACATTTGTGATACATTTGTTAAAAATATTTGAGTGAATATCTAATATAGATGATTTGAAAGGTAACACCTTTAAAGGGTGATGATAAAGCGAAAAATCAAGTTCAAGAGCATTTATTTTGCATAGTAGCAAATTATGGCGTTGCTTTATCGTGTGATCTTCAATTCAAAGAGCAGGCACACATAAGACTACTTGTGTAATGACCTAGTTAAGGTTAATGTGGTTGTTATTGGCAAAAATGAAGCTACTAATGAGAATGCTTCGTATGCTTTCGTTTCAAGTTTACCGGAGAACTTGTGGGGGGAATTCTTGTATGTCTAATCACGTATTAAGTGTAATTCCACACAAGAAAAATGATATCTATGCTAAGGAGTCTATGGAATGGTACAAAGTTGACTACAAATATCTCAAAATGTGGGGGTGTTTAACTATAAGTTAGATATGTTAGTATACGTCTTTGAGGGATATACTTGTGCAATTGGATATTCTACTTAAAGATAATCAATCAACAATGCATGCATAGAGCTCATAAATTTAAAATGTAAGACTAGACATATTTGTCGTAGACATAATATCGTGAGGCATTTACTCTCTAATGAAATAAATTTCATTGATTTTGTGAAATCCAAAGATAACCTAGTGGATCCATTTACTAAAAGTTTATCTAGTGAGAGAGTTAAAATGTGCATCGAGGGGAATATGTTTAAAGCCTAAATAACTAAGTTACCTTATACGGAAACCTAACTTGGCGACTGGAGATCCCAGGGACCAAGTTCAATAGGACAACCAGTTCGGTGTAACTTAAACAATCGTAGCCCTTAGGAGTTTTAACTCCATCTTATTTCTATGATGCAATAAGTGCAACCTACGACGCTTAAAAAGGTTAAACTATTGCTTTTAATGAAGTCTATATCTTGTCAAGTACAAGTGGGGTATAGTAGGATACTCTTTATAGATGCGGTCACCTATGTTAGTGTGAGCTGGGTCGGCTCGTTAAGAATTCTTATAAAGGCTTAAATTCTCTAAAGCACTCGCAGAACCCGAGAATATTCAGGGCCGGAATGAACACAACCGAGAACTTGAAACACGTGTGTTTAGTACGGTGTTAAGTTTATTACCTTGGTTTACACAAACAGCCGATAGTTCAAGATGAAATAAGTCACTGATTGGCTAAGTAAATCCGATAAACTTTAAGTACGGAAGGTTCAAGATGAAATATTTCACCTATCCCGATGTCGTACTATTCCTAAAAGAAGTTTTTGACAATATTGTCTCATGAGATGAGGTTGGAAGAATAATTTTATTCATGTGGGGCAAGTTTGGAATTTTTAATTGAATAAAATAATTAGGATATTTCAAATAGGTGCATGCTTGGAATGAATGGGTTTCTTTCCAAACAATACATCTATTTATGAAATAACTCTTTTCAAAGTAACATATCCATTCGCAAAAAGACTCTTTAATATTTATAAATAACACAAAACCTGATCAGTTTTGCACAAGATATATTAAGACGTTCGAGAATTTCTTCCTAAAACCCGTATGTCAAAATTTCGTTCCAACATTTCTAGTTCGACGTGGGCTTCGAAATTGTGCAAATATCGAAGTATCCGACTGTTGTATCTTGGGAGACTACCGGGAGTGACTGTTGCACCATACACAACCCGGAAATATTGTCTTAAGGACATTGCTTTTGCTAGCCTCAGTCGATTTTTCGTTCTTCATATTTTCGGTTAATTTCTACTTCCATGTAAGTGTAATTCTTATTCAAATATTTACATATATATATATATATATATATATATATATATATATATATATATATATATATATATATATATATATATATATATATATATATATACCAACAATCTTAAGACAATAATCGTTTTTATGTTTATCTACGTGAATTGCGTACATCTGTTATGAAGTTGTTTGAAAATTTGTGCGCAAATTTAATTTTTTGCCTAAGAATTTTTTGTGGCTCAAAATTTAGGTAACATATAATTTCCTTGCGAAAATGTATCTCTGGTTCCCAATATACTCACTGTTAACCATAATAGTCCACTTTGATTTAAAAAAAATTAAATAAATAAATAAAAACTAAAAAATTATTTTCAATCATGTGCAAAATAACAGTGTATGAGCAGAGATGCGTATGTTCGAAGAATCTAATTAATTAGCGACCTGATTAATTCAAATTTGATTTTCAACCTTCTGTTAAAAGTTTCATTCTGGTTTTTCCGAGATGCATTTATGGATCGAAGTCTGCAAATTAAGATTTTCATTCTGCGTAGAACAGATCTGGGTTGGAAAATTTTGTATCAAAAGTTTGTTATTTTTTTTAATGCGCTGTAAATATGGGAATAAATTGTTGATGAATTAGTAATTCCATTTCATTGAAGTTTGTGCACAACACATCTTTTTACATTACAAAATACCGGTTCAAGATACTAGTTTAAATATTTTTGTTCATAATCTAGTACAGAGCCAATCTGTTTTGTTTCTTAATTAACGGATATGTACTTTTATATATTATGTGTATATATATGATGTATATTTGTATGATCTGTGAACAAAACTTTAATCTAAGTGTGCAGTTACTATTTTGTGAAAATAGTTTCACTTTACTGAGATTTTGAGTAAAGAATTTCATAAAACCATTTGTTTAAATAATTGCGGTTTAAACATTTGTGATACATTTGTTAAAAATATTTGAGTGTATTCTAATATAGATGATTTCAAAGGTAACACCTTTAAATGGTGATGATAAAGCGAAAAATAAGTTCAAGAGCATTTATTTTGCATAGTGGCAAATTATGGCGTTGCTTTATCGTGTGATCTTCAATTCAAAGAGTAGGTACACATATGTGTAATGACCTAGTTAAGGTTAATGTGGTTGTTACTGGCAAAAATGAAGCTATTAATGAGAATGCTTAGTATGCTTTCGTTTCAAGTTTACCGGAGAACTTGTGGGGGGAATTCTTGTATGTCTAATCACGTATTAAGTGTAATTCCACACAAGAAAAATGATCTATCCTAAGGAGTCTATGGAATGGTACAAAGTTGACTACAAATATCTCAAAATGTGGGGGTGTTTAACTATAAGTTAAATATGTTAGTATACGTCTTTGAGGGACATAATTATGCAATTGGATATTCGATTTAAAGATAATCAATCAACAATGCATGCATAGAGCTCATAAATTTAAAATGTTAGTCTAGACATATTTGTCGTAGACATAATATCGTGAGCCATTTACTCTTTAATTAAATAAATTTCATTGATTTTGTGAAATCCAAAGATAACCTAGCGGATCCATTTACTAAAAGTTTATCTAGTGAGAGAGTTAAAATGTGCATCGAGGGGAATATGTTTAAAGCCTAAATAACTAAGTTACCTTATACGGAAACCTAACTTGGCGACTGGAGATCCCAGGGACCAAGTTCAATAGGACAACCAGTTATGTGTAACTTAAACAATCGTAGCACTTAGGAGTTTTAACTCCATCTTATTCCTATGATGCAATAAGTGCAACCTACGACGTTTAAAAGGTTAAGCTATTGCATTTAATGTAGTCTATATCTTGTCAAGTACAAGTGGGGTATAGTAGGATACTCTTTTATAGATGCGGTCACCTATGTTAGTGTGAGCTGGGTCGGCTCGTTGAGAATTCTTATAAAGGCTTAAATTCTCTAAAGTACTCGCAGAACCCGAGAATGTTCAGGGCCGAAATGAACACAACCGAGAACTTGAAACACGTGTGTTTAGTACGGTGTTAAGTTTCTTGTCTTGGTTTACACAAACAGCCGACTGTTCAAGATGAAATAATTCACTGCTAAGTAAATCCGATAAACTTTAAGTACGGAAGGTTCAAGATGAAATATTTCACCTATCCCGATGTCGTACTATTCCTAAATGATTTTTTTGACAATATGGTCTCATGAGATGAGGTTGGAAGAATAATTTTATTCATGTGGGGGATTGTTGGAATTTTTAATTGAATAAAATAATTAGGATATTTCAAATAGGTGCATGCTTGGAATGAATGGGTTTCTTTCCAAACAACATGTCTATTTATGAAATAACTCTTTTCAAAACAACATATCCATTCACAAAAGGATTCTTAAATATTTATAAATAAGACAAAACCTGATCAGTTTTGCACAAGAAATATTAAGACGTTCGAGAATTTCTTCCTAAAACTCGTCTGTCAAAATTTCGTTCCAACATTTCTAGTTCGCCGTGGGCTTCGAATTTGTGCAAATATCGAAGTATCCGACCGTTATATCTTGGGAGACTACCGGGAGTGACTGTTGCACCATAGAGAGTCCGGAAATATTGTCTTAAGGACATTGCTTTTGCAAGACTCAGTCGATTTTTCGTTCTTCATATTTCCAGTTAATTCCTACTTCCATGTAAGTGTAATTCTTATTCAAATATTTACGCAAATTGTTATATATATATATATATATATATATATATATATATATATATATATATATATATATACCAACAGGTTACATGGCTTTGGAGAGAGAGAGAGTTAGAAAAACAAGAAGAGATATATGGGGGAGAGATGTCACATGGTTAGAGAGAGAGAGTTGGAGAAAGAAGAAAAGAAGATGGTTGGAAAGATAGAACGGCCGAATGAGTGTGAGAGAAAAAACTAGGGTTTGAATTGAAATTTAAAGGGTAAAACAGGTAATTCAAGTTATTCAGAGGGGTCTCACTAATTAAGATTAGAATTTGAGTTTTTGACTAGGGAAGAAAATTCTATAGGACCTATCCATATATATTTTCAAAACTAGGGGGTTATCCCACATTTCCCCCATTAATTAAGGGATCAATCATTATCTTCGCGTCTAATTAATGATTTAATTAACTAATTACATAATTAGATATTATATACGTTCATGTTGTCGTTGGCATCTCTTTTTTCCGGGAAGGATGAATAGCTGTATATTCATGCATGCTTAATCCCGTCTTTTGAAGATCTTCCTTCGTGAAAAACCAAAGTCATCTTGTGTCCGATAATTTTATTATTAAAAATAATAGCCTTCTCGGCACAACTAGCTTTCCAAAATCTGTTCCATGCAGTTCGATTAGGCCGCAATCCGTTCGCATACTTTCGAATCCTCGGGGTGAAAAAATACCATTACTTGTGTCCAACTGGAGGATATGTGCCTGTACGTATATATTTATATTTTTTTCAAGAATTCAAGATGAATGTTAGAGTATATTATATTATTTGATATTATAGATATCTTGTAATATTAGAATTCTAGTATGATTGAGTTACCTAGATTAGTTAGGATTTAGTTACCTAGTTAAACTCTATTACCTTTCAATATTTCTCTATATATATTCCATGTAAATCAACCCATAATATAATGGGGGTTTCTATTACGTATTATTAATTCTCTTATTCTCCAATTTTATTCTTCCTATATGGTATCAGAGCACCAGGTTTTTTAACCTAGCCGCCTTTCGGCGGTGAAAACCTAGCCGCCTTTCGGCGCCATGGCGGTGACCACCCAATTTTCTCCCTCCCCCAATGGTGGTACTCTAATATATTTCTTTTTCTATCTTTTCCATGAACACCACCCAATTTTCTCCCTCCCCCGGTGGTGCATCTTCTCTATCTTTTCCGACATCTTATTCTATCAGATCCATGAAATCCACCCATATTTCCTCCCTCCCCCAGTGGTGGTAACTTATATTTTTTTTTCTTTCCGACATCTTCTTCTTCTTCTTAGTCGGTTAATCTCCTTTCTCTCTTTTTCATCTATATCCTTCTTTTAAGTATTCTTCTTCCCCCTTTCATATCTTCTCTATCTCGATTCATACACAAAAAAAATAAATAAATAGATAAATGCTTATTTTTCTCTCTCCCGTTATTATTATTATTTTTTCTATCAATTTCACAGAGGAATTCTCTGGCGTTGTGTTTCGCGGGTTCTGTCCAGTCTTCACTTTTGGAGTTTATTTGTTCCGACTGCGGGAGCGTGCTAGCAAGTGATTGTCCAGTCTTCACTTTCGTCACGTTTCGACTGCGGGGGCGCGTTAGAGGATACTATATTATTTGATTTATAGATATCTTGTAATATAAGGATTCTAGTATGATTAAGTTACGTAGATTATGTATGATTTAGTTACCTAGTTAAACTCTATTACCTTGCAATACTTCTCTATATATATTCCATGTAAATCAACCCATAACATAATGGGGGTTTCTATTACGTATTATTATTTCTCTCTTTCTCCTATTCTATTTTTCCTATAATCAATATGCATGTAAGAATTTAAGACGGAAATAATCATAAAATTAAAAATCAGAATCCATAAAAAAAGAAAACAAAACAATAGATGATGCATGAACAAGGAAAAGTTGACAATTTTAATTAAAAATAATCAAGAAACCTTAATACAATTAAATGAAAATAATCGTAAAACCCAAAAATCAGATTCCATGAAAGAAAACACAAGATCATGCATGCATGAACTAAAAAAAAAAAATATATATAATATAAATTATTGACTATGTGAGGGCAAAAAATAAGCCTCGTTTGGTTGCTAGTATAGCAAGAATTAGCGTATAGCAAGAATTAGCAAGTGTAAATAGACTTAGTAAAGATTCTTAGATACATTATATAACTTTCCATTTGTAGATATTTTGTAGGAATTCTTCGAAGTGTTCTAGTGAACAACTTCTAGTGAACAACTTCTAGTCCTTCGATCATATCAATCTTCACAACCATTGAGCCGGCGAACTAGAATAAATAGGAGTTGCTATAAAGCTGAAGCAAGAGCAAGAGTAGTTCGATAGAATTAAGCTAATTTAGCCAAGTGTAAATAGACTTAGTAAAGATTTTTAGATACTTTCTATAACTTTCCGTTTGTAGATATTTTGTAGGAATTCTTTGAAGTGTTCTAGTGAACAACTTCTAGTCCTTCGATCGAATCAATCTTCACAATCCATTGAGGCGGCGAACTAGAATAAATAGAAGTGGGGACTTCATTTTTTACCATTAAGACTGAAAATGAGAGAGATTACTTTCGTTCTTCAAGAGAGAGAGAAATTAAACAGCGAGAAAAAACAAAATGTCATATTTAGAGGGTGTGATTTGACGACTTTAAAGAAGTGTTCTTCATCTGTCGGCACGAAACGATAACCTGGCAAGTAGAGTCATTGCTATATATTATTACAATCGATTCGATCGATCACAGATTTAATTATTTCTCTCTAATTAGCCTTTTTCTTTCTTTTCCAATTAATTAATGCATACAGAAGTATTCATAATATTCGCCCATTCTCTCCTATCATCACACAATTTCAGTTTGGATGGACTCTTCTATTATACCACGTCTCTCCACCACCTTTCTCCCTTTCTCTTTTTTTTTTTTTTTTTGGTTTTTCTTTTTTTAATTCTTATAACTTTTTTTTTTGGTAATTAATTGATTTATTATATACGTTTCATGAATAAAACTGAATTTTGTAATTTGATTGGGGAATGTATTAGAACCATATGTGAAATTTGGAACCGAGTATTTAATTCTTTCTCCTTTTTTTTTTTATTTTTTTATTATTTTGTTTTCTTTACATTTTTTCAAATTCTTTTATTCTTTTCACAAATAAATTTACTTATTTTATTGTTATGAAAAAGGGGCTCTTTGATGTAACCCCTTAATACTTGTACCAAAGGCGAAATCCGTTGCCCCCAGCGCCCCATCCCTTGGCCCGACAATACATGTACCAAAAGGTGAAATCCCTCGGTCCCAGGCCCCCCATCCCTTGGCCTGACAAGTATTTGATGGAGGAATGTAAATCATGGTAACTCAATTGCCCGTTGGGGTAGCGGACCCGGACTTGGTGCCCACAAGGAACCAACCCTCATTGGAATTAAAATTCCCACACTGCGGCTGCCAGAATTCGATCCTAGTACCTTCAATTTTGAGCCAAAACCCAATCTTGAGTACGATGTCGCCGTTGTTCACTTTTTGCTTTTGTTTTTATTTTATTTTTGTTTTTGATTTTATTTTTTTCAGCCGTGATGATGCTAAAATATAGCTCACCTAGGGTGGTGTAGAAAATGAGCGGGGAGAGCAAAGCAGATCAGTAGCTTGACAACTTGATGATCCTGAGGTCCCTGCAAAATGAGCATACATGAACTAAGCCGGGGGTTGATCCGGCGGAAACCCCTCCGACGCTCAAGTCAGACGTGCTGATCATAGAAATAGTCCAGAGAATACATATTATAGTATTGCTCAGTTAATAGGACGTACCTTATGGAATGAGTTCAAATGTGTATTTATAGCTTAGTTGAGATTGTCGGGCCCAAACCTTGCTTGAAGGTGATTGGGCCTCGGTGATAGTGGTCTTCGATATTGGGCTCGTGGCCCAGTAGGTAAATAATTTGTAGGCCCATTGGGTTGGGCCAATTAGGCATATCAAGCCGGTTTCCGGCGGTGACTGGCGGTCAACGCCATGACTTTTTCGTTTTTTTATCTTTTTTCCTTCTTTCTGCCCGCCGCTGACCGGCGTTGACTTTTTTTTTTCTCAACATTTTTTGGCCCGTTTTAACAGTAATATTATTGTAGTTGACAGTCATATTAACTATATTGTTGTTTAACACATTAATATTAACTATATTACATTTTAACACAATAACATTGCTATACTACTCTTTAGCACAGTAATATTAACACAACAAAAATACTATTATTGTGTAATAAAGTAATATTAATATGTTGACTGTTCAACAATGGCAAACATAATAAAAAAAAAAGTCAAAAGAATTAATACTAATAAGGTTGACAGTCATATTACTGACGAGATAGAGATTTTTTTTTTAAGATATGGGTCATATATATTTAAAACTAATGATTTAATTAAAAGATTGGATTTGGATTTTTTACTTAGTTCAAATTGTGTTCCATTTTAGGGGCTCATAGCATATTCGTAGTAAAATTAATATTTAAAATCCTCAAAATTCTAATGTTTTTCAATTTTAATTTTATAAACTAACTCAAAAGATTCTAAAATTTCCAAAACTTTACATATTTATTTGAAGGAAAAATTAGCAAGACCCCTCTCATTTGGCAAATTCATGTAGGCGGGGACTCCATTTTATAATTTGAGACAAACCCCTTTTGTTATTAGATTGACTTATTAATAGAAAGTAAACTACCAACATTACCCTTAATGATTTATAATTGCTTAATTCAAGCTTATCATGTCTCATATATGAGAATTAGTTCTCTTCACACTCTATTATCTTCTCTCCTCTCTTCGCTCTCTCTCTTTCTCTCGTCTTCTCCGGGGTTTTTTTTTTCGCGTTTTCTCTGTTTTGTTTCCGAAAGTTGGGCTCTTGGTGGCCGCAGTGAGGAGGAAGTAATGGTGGTAACGTTTCCGGCCTTCGTTTGTTGACCCGGTTGAGAGGAACACAGTTGTAGTGTCTTCACGTGCTTTAGTTTCGACGTCCCTCTGTAATTGAAGTAGGTTCATTTTTTATTACATCGAATTCCGGCGAGGTGTTGAGGAGAAGGGTGAATATATGATGGCCGCGACGGCGGAGGGCGGTGTTGTTGGTGTACGCGGATCAGATGACGTAAACTCGCAGTGATTAACGTAAATCGACCACAAAATTCATAGTCATTTAAGATAAATCAACTGCAAAATTTTCAAAAAAGTTGTGTTTTATGTTCCGGACTCTAATAGAGGAGTTAAAACTCTGAGGCGTATCGCGGTAGTGCCCTAGATCGGTCGGCGATTTTGTAAATTAGTTTTGTGGTGGTTTCTCGTGCTGGAGGAATGAAATTTCACGATGTGAGGATTTGCAGTCGATGTTTGAGAGAAGTGGAGCGCAATATTTGGGAATTGGTTTTTCAATTTTTCTAAATTACAGCAAAGAAAACGGTAAAGTGCCTATGTGGTAAGGGTGTAATTAGGATTAAAAAAAGCTATATAGCAGGGACACGAAGACGGCGATACGGCGAAACAAACACGGGGAAACGGCATGTTCCAAAAATACGGATACTTGAGCTTGAGGAAAACGTGTAAATACTAAAAATATAGGGAGTATATCTATAGTTTGTTATATAAACATATATAAGCTTTTATTTATAGGACTACTTACAGTTTGCACCTCTAAAGTGTTGGGGCAGTATAGCACTTGCCCCCCATAGGACATCTCCAAAGTTGAGAGGTAAGTACATAAATGTTATATCTAGTGAAATGATTTTTACG
The DNA here is from genome assembly GCF_056151865.1 of Erythranthe guttata. Taxonomy (NCBI): domain Eukaryota; kingdom Viridiplantae; phylum Streptophyta; class Magnoliopsida; order Lamiales; family Phrymaceae; genus Erythranthe; species Erythranthe guttata. The sequence continues at coordinate 11,684,129 of NC_142533.1, forward strand.
GTTTGAAAATTGCTATTTACGGTTCATAACAAAAAACCCTTTATCTCTCTAAAACCTCAAAACCTCCCAAAAAAACACCAAAACACCCCAAACTACAAATAGCAAAAAAAAAAAAAAAATCGAAAATTTGAAATCAAGCTTGAAGAAGGGTTGGGCTTCGATTTTTTGAGGTAATTTCGACTCATTTATGTGTAATATGCATTGGGTATGTCGATTATGGAACCAATTTCATGTTAAAATTCCCTACAATTCGATTTATAGGGCTTTTTTATCGCAAAAACATGGTAGAACGCCCAAGACGGGAGCCCCGGTGTGTATGAACGCCCGGTTTGGGCATTCGTACACGCCCTGGGCGCCCATCTTAGGCGTTCAATTAAGGTGCACACGCCCATCTTGGGCGTTCAATTAGTGTTTTGAAACTGTAAATAGCAATTTTCAAACCGTAAAAAGCAAGTCCCTATATCTATTATAGCTTATAAACAGTGTTTTACAATATCAGTTTTTACCTACGACTCCAACCATGTCATCTATATTTTAGCATTCTATTAAATTTAATTAATTTTCAACTATTGTAGTATAATATACACTAAAAATATATAAATCAATTTATAAAGTAAATAATATAAATCAAACATTATAGAAAGCATAAAATATTTGTTGCAAACATGTGGAACACACTACAACCCAATTTTTTTACGCCGTTTGCCCCATTTCATTTTTGTCTGACTTTCAATTGAAGAAACAACAGAGCGAACAAAATACATCTGTCGGAACAACAGCAAAAAAATTGAGTTTGTCGGAATATTACCAAGAAAAAAGACGAAGGCGTGAAGACAATCAATGTCAAAAGAGATTGTTCCTTTTTGCTTGAAGATATTTTTTGATTGTGTTTTAATCGACAGATTATTTCTTTTTTTTCATAGAAAAAATCATCAATCACCTACTTTAATTTTTAAAGTTGGGAGATTTGTAAGTACCTTTGTATATATACTGAGGATTTGGCTTTAGCAGATGAGCTAAAGTTTACCTCTCCCGTTGGAGCTGGGTTTTTTTTTTAGAGAAATTCTATATTTTTCCTTTTTTAGCATATAGCAGGCCTTTTTTAGCATATAGCAACATTGTAACAAAAATAACACTTGGCCCTAGAGTTTTGCTTTCAATTGAATTTTTTTGTTTTCGTCAATTTTCTGTGCAAATGACAAAATTACCCGTAATTACAAAATGTATATCTTAGATGTTTTTTTTCATAAATACGTTTTGCAAATTATGTGTTATGAACACTTATCCTCTTAATTGTTTTTAATAATTAACCCCTAATACTTTCTCTAATCCTTAATGATCTCACAAATCACAATATGCTGAGTTCTAAAAAAAACTTCACAACAACGTGAAAAAAAAAATAATAATAAGAAATTCAACTAATTTATAAAATAATATTAATTGAAAGAGAGTGCTATAATTTTTGATTTTTAAAATTGGCGAGTACTATTGGTTGAAATATTTTTGCATATATTAAATTATTATACTTTGATTTGTTATTGATCTGGTAAACTATTCTCCGCATGATATAAGAATATAATAGATAATACTGATTTATTGTGTTTCGAGGGTGTAAAGTGCTATTAACTTTTTTTATGGATATTAAGTGCCAAAATACTAAATTTATTAGGGGTGTAAAGTGGGATTAAGCCCTTATATTTTCAAATTGAATACAACTTGAACTTTTAACTCAGAATTTCGCATGGAATTGCATAATTAGATTAAAATCGAAAATAGTTTCAACACATATTTATAAGAACTATTGAGTAATATTAACAAAATATGGGTTTGCACAAATCTTCATCAAGTGATCGCAAAAAAACTATAGAGAAAATTAAGAAAACCCCCCTGTAGTAAGATCTGGTTACCAAAAACCCCATTTGACTAGTGGTTGGCCATTTAAATTCACAGGAAATGGGTTCTATTAGTTTTACCCTTTTGTTATTTAAAAAAATAGGGTAAATTACGAAAACCTCTAAAGTACGATTTAATTATGAAAATCCCCCTATATTTACTTAGTTACCAAAATCCCAATGATGTATGTTGCCTTCTTACACAGCTTCCTTAAGTTATTACTTTTGACGAAAAAATAATATATTAAAACTTACCCTAATATCCCAAAGAAAGAAGTAAAATCGATTAATGATTTATTTAATATCTACTTTTTACATTTCATTTGTTTAAAATTGAAATATTATTAAAAAAATATGAAAATATTTGTAACCCAAAATAAGAAATACGAAAATATTTTCAAAATACGTAAAATCAATTTTATTGAATATAATAAACAATTGTTCCTTGTTTATCTAGGGCGAATGGCAAAGAGGCCTATGACAATGGACTTAAATGCACATAGGTCCAGACAAATAACAGTGTTGCAAATAAACCCATACTCATGTCTTTTGTCTAAAATACCCTCCATAATATATTTTTTATCAATTCCATCCATTATGCTCTAACTTCCTCAATATTACACATTGATCCCGAATTTGAACAAATATATCACATTAACCCCCATTTTAATATTTTTTTCAGAAAATAATTCTTTTCCTGAAAACATTTTCTGACCGGTCAACCGCCTTGACTTTTTATTTTTATTTTTTAAAATAATGTGGAGATTTTTCTGAGAGAATGGCTAAAATAGGCAATATGTCGAGACGCGTATGTTATTCGGAATGTTCCGGAATAGGCAAGCCAAAAGAGGAATTCTTGCATCAAACTTTGTGACAACAAGGAGCTCAAGCCTGCACAAAAGAGAATCTTTTTGGTTCATTAAGGTGAGAAAACTTAGCCTAGCATATCTGTTTGTTTTTCCTGCACTTTACATTATTTAGGGCAAATTACGGGCACCCCTTGAGTTATAGTGAAATTATCAAACCCCCCTCCTGTTTGGGTAATTACAGCCGCCCCCTCAACTATGTATTGTCTTATAAAAAAACCCTCCAGAGGTAAATTTATGGATGTTAAATTGGTAAAACCGAACTGAAATTTTGGTACACCACCATTTCATACCGTTCACCGAACTGAATATGCGATTTGGTCATCACGTACAATTTTTTGATCTCTAGGTTCTCGAGATTAGGTAATGTGGAGAAGTGTGTAGAATTGTACGAGAAGATGAAAGCCTCAGGCATCAAGCCTACCTTAAACACGTATCATCCTCTTATAAGCGCATTCAAAAAGGACAAAATCGACCTTGTAGAGAAAATTCTTGAAGATATGTCTCGATTGAACCTGACTCCAGATCGAGTTGTATACAACGAGCTTATTCAGTGCTTTGTATGGCATGGAGACATTCAGAAAGCAAATGTATTGTGTAGTGAGATGTCGAATCAGGGGAATCTTCCCGACAAGATGACGTACAATAGCTTGATTACGGGATGCTTAAAAGAGGGAAATTTGCACGGAGCAAAGGATCTTTTTGACGACATGATTGCCAAAGAGGTGGGCCTCAACTACGGAACCTTTAACACGTTAATTGAAGGGCATTGCAAGGTGAAGGACTTTGATGGGGCTTCCGTGTGGTACAGAGAGATGCTGAAAATCGGCTTTCTACCGAGCGTCGCTGTTTGTAATTGTTAGAATTTATTTCGTGCATATATAAATTATTTGTGTCAGATTCAGTTTTTCGTTACTATTGTGTGAAGTGTTGCAACAGTTCGTGAAACAGTTTGTAAAAACAGAAATAAACGAGACACAAATTTAATGTGGTTCGGATACAATTGTACCCTACATCCACGGGGACCTGCAAATGAAATTTACTAATTTTTAGTTTTGCGAATACAATAATAGGACTTAATCAAAATACAAAGATTCCCTCTTTGTTGACGCCGTTCTTGTATACTACGCTGAATTATAAATCTTCAATTTGCAGCACGTCCTTTGCTCCGCACGGTTGAACTCCCTTCAACGCTGAATCCCTCAGTCGGCGGATCGATCTCCTCCCGAGATCTGTTTAAGCCCCTCTCCCGAAGAACCGATCTTCTTTTTATTTGGAAGAAGCAAACTTGTGATACTCCTTGAATCTTGGTGTCTTCACCACAAAGCCTTGAAGCCGGTATATTTTCTATGAAAATCACGTATCACGATGGATCAATAAAAACGAGAAGAAAAAATATATTTTCTCTGAACTCTTCTCTCGATAAAAAAAGACGCAATGAAATCACGTTCAACTCTTGTGCTTTATACGTTTATTTCCCTAGCAATAATAACCATAAAGACGTATCAGATAAAGATATGAAATAAATTAAGTTCCCTAATCATACTTAAATTCCATATATCATAAAGCACAATTAATGACTGAAAGAAACATAAGGAAATTTATTCCATAAAGTTGGACCCACAATTTGGTAACCAAATCATATAACTTGGTAAACAAATCAGGTCGGTTTCTTCTAGACTCCAAAGAAACCAAGTTACCACGTACATGAAATATGGACTTTCAAAACTCATGCATTATCTTAAGATATTGCATCCTAATCTATGAATAATTCCTATATCAAGTGTTAACCAATTAATGATAAAATAAAGAATTAAAACACAAGAAAACTCCCCTTCTTGTATTACGGTATATCTAGACTTGTGGTACAGGTCTTTTACACGTTTCCTTGATTCACTGTGCAACAAGAAAAACCAGAGTCCATTAGGTCTAAGGTAGCTAATATACTTAGAAGACACGTCATTAAAATAAGAATAACTCTTTAGAAGAATAATTCCTATTATAAATCAATTAATGACAAATTAAACAAATTAAAAGCTACAAGGACTCTTCCCTTTTTTAGCTCACAGTATATGCAAACTTGTGGCACAAGTTTTATTTAATTATCGTAATTAGAATCCAAGGGATTCTAACAATCTCCCCCTTTGTCGTTTATTGATTATAATCATTTTCTCCCCCTGAGTAAAAAACTTGAAAATAAAACAATAAGATGATAGACGGAAGCAATTAAACTAAGTATCATCCTTAGCATTAAAGGAGCATCTCATCATCATCATCATCCCTTTCAGCAACAAGTGTGGCATCAACTGCTGCAATAGTAAGACCTAAACCAATTAATGACAATAAACACAATATTAGAAAAGTGAAATTCCTTCTACTTAAGGATAACTCTTTCATGTGATTAATACACATCTCCACAGAATTCCTCATATTAATACACATCTCCATAGAATTCCACTTGATGTTGTGGACTTAGAATCCCACTGAGATTCTAACACTCTCCCCCTTTGGCATTGATTGGTCAGAATATTTAGTCCCCCTAAATATATGATACATGCATGAACAAGGGTCAGCAAATTCAAAATAACATCTGCAAATATAAACTGTTGCAACAGTTTATCAAACAGTTCAGCAGATAGTGTAAACTGTAAATAAACCATAGTTCCAAAATTAAATCAGATAATTCGTTCAGATATGCACGAGATAAAAGGATATGCAGTAGCAGAAACAACTTCTCTTCAGAATGCTCAATATTTGTCCTGTATTTCTGCACAATTCCAACAACTGTCTGATGCGCTGTCTCAACAGTTGTCTGAACTCCCCCTGCATTCCTGCACTGTTCCAGTAACTATCTGATGCACTGTAGCAACAGTTGTCGGAACTCCCCCTGTGTTCATGCCAACGTTGCTGTTCTTTTCTCCCCCTTTCTGGGCAATCACCATGCATAGATAAATCAACATGGACTAATGATTTCGATCTGTCGAGCAATCTGTTCAAACACTTAACAAAAAGATCAAACGAAGAGAGAATCTTGAAAGCAAGTTAGAAAAGTCACCATACATAACGTGCACACAAAATCACAAACTCATAAACGCAATACCACACGATAATTACAATGCGAAAATCAAAGAATAATGATATCAAATCCAACATTAAATAACAAAGACTACAACCTTTGCCAAATTTCATACGAAACGTGGAAATGTGAGTAGTAAGCTCAATAGTTACGGCTGCATCAAAAAATTAAATTTAACCGTCACATAACAAAAATCCCGTCTTTCTCTCTCTCTCTCTCTCTTTTTTTTTTTTTTTTTTTTTAAATAATGCCTAATGCAAGACAAGAAGTAAGCATGAGAAATAAACATGAGTGAAGAGACATATGTGAATGGGATACTGCATGGACAAACAAAACATATGGGATTTATCTTCACATTCACGATAAACGCAATCCCCAAAAATCCGGCTGCTAATGCAACCAATAAACTTAATAATCCCAAGTCAAACACAAAGATGCTCTTATTAGGTAGCGTACACACACATCTAATGGTAGCTTTTTCCCATGAAAAAACAGAGCAATTAAAAGGAACGAGATTATGGTAGTCGTGCAATGTGTAGTCCCCTGGGCTTTCTAATTGATCCTTGTAGTGAGTGTTCGGTCAAGTGGTTTACTGGCTCGACTCAACTAGGCTTCGAACTATTCACTGACCATATATATAATTTATATTGCCGTGCAATGTGTAGTCCCCTGGGCTTTCTAATTGAGCCATGTAGCGAGCTTTCGGCCATGTGATTTACTGACTCGACTCAAAAAGGCTTTGAACTATTCACTAACCAAATGGTTGTAGATATATATATTTGTAACAGTAGTTCAAGAGTAGCTTTCACTCATTAAAAGATGCAGCTTTTCCCTATATAAACATCCAACCATGACAAGACTATTCCGAGAAATAAATAAGTTGGAGCCTTTTAAGTAATCATTTTGGGAATTGGTGAAGTTCTACCCCCACAAAGTTTAGAAGTACACGAAGGATCAAATTCACATTTGTCTCAATCAAATGCAGTATGCTTAATGCAGGTCCTATATGAGATGCTAAAACATATGCAGTGTCCTACTACTTAAAGTTGCATGTCTGGACACACAGACTGTTGCAACAGTTCATGCAACTGCATCAAATTAAACAACATAAATTCCCAGCGATTTTCGCAAGGAATAAAATCTCTATGCATCAAGGGTTTTTGCAAAAGCATCAGTTAATTCATTCTCCGTTGCAGCATAATCAATTGAGACAAATATTAGTAAGCTTAGTTTTTGAATGTTGAATTGTATTCATAAACTTATTTTTCGCACATAAATTATCACAATTTAGATTACCAAGTTTTTTATTCCCCAAACTAGCTTTGTCACAAGAACTGTTGGAACAGTTAGTACTATCATCACATGATTTTAAAGAAATAATGGCAGATAAACAATTAAGATCAGACTTCTTTACCCAGATTTTTTGTTGAGTTTTATTCACTAAATCAACCTTTATCTTGGGTTTTTTGAGACGACACAAAAGTGTGATCAATTTTAACGGAAAGTGGTGAACGGGCCATTATTCTTTTAAACATTTTCAAGTACTTAAAACACCTGGGTCGTATATGACCGGGAACATGACAGAAATGACAGGTAGGAACAAAAACTTTTATTTGAAATGGCTGTGTTGGTGCAACTGTCGCAACAGTCTGTGAAACAGTGGATTGCTTAACAAAATTGATTTTTCTTTTAGGATTTTCTTTCTGTTTCGATGCACCAGTAGATAGCTGGTTACCCCCTATACCTAGACGACCATAGTTCGGCTGATTTTTGTTCAAAATCTCATTCAAAGTAACTCTACCAGAACTAAACTTAGAAATAGCATCTTGAGTCTGAGTAAACTTAGCCCGCAAACTACTTGTTTCTTTATCTACTTTAATAGCCATTTTCTCAAGAGTAGAAATTCTTACCTTCAACACCTTTTTTTCCCCTATGAGAACATGCTTATCCTTTGCAAGACACTTATTTACCTCAAATACTTCGAGCCACTTCCGGTACATTTTCTCATATGTATTTTTAATCTCTCCCAGGGTTGGCTCTTCATCATCACTACAGCTCTCAGAGTCACCTGCAAAATTAAATGGTGAAGTCAAACTCTTGTTCTTATCTGAAGATAATTCATCTTACCTGAGTCCTGTTGGACAGACTGTTGCAACAGTTCCCTCGGTTCTGCTTATCTAAGTAGTACCACTTAATGCTACAAAGTTAGTGGTTTGGTTGTCTTTGTTGTTCTCATCCTCATCATCGTCCTCTCTATCACTCCAAACAGTGGTGAGTGACATCGTATTTTTCTTCAATGTGTTCGCACACTCGCCCTGAATATGTCCAAAACCCCCACACTCTTGAGATTGTATTCTCCTAGACTTTGCATCATCAGAATAACCATTATTAGAAAACTTATTAAATTTTTTAGGGTTAAAAGACTTATCTGATTGAGAGGAACTCCCTCAATTTTCAAATTGTTGACGCTGACTTTCGAGGTTATTTGACATAATTGCTAAGGAGTCTTCAACATCAATGTCATACTCATGAAATGCTTGGCCATGTGAGATGCCATGGGAAGCTTCAGCCTGAAATGCCACATTCTTCACCTTTTTCTGTTCTCGAATATTTGCTCTAAAATTCATTTCTTGGGTTTGCAGTTTACCCATGAGTTCATCTAGCTTTAGCTTATTGATATCTCTCACTTCTTCGATTGTTGCAACTCTGTAAGAGAATCTTTCTGGTAATGAACGTAGTGCCTTTCTTACCAACTTTGTTTCCGAGTATTGTTCACCTAGTGCATACGATTCATTTGAAATATCACACAGTTTAGCGTAAAAATCAGCAATCGTCTCGTCCTCCTCCATATGAAGACTCTCACACAGTTTTAACACTTGTAGGATCTCCCATGCCCTTTTTGCTGATTCACACGATGCTATCAGTTTGAACTGATTGTCACCAACGCCACTGAAAATTAAGTTTATCGCCCTTGAGTTGTAATTGGCAAGTAATATCTCTTCATTAGTCCATGCTTCTTTTGGTTTTACTGTTAGCATACCAACCGTTCCTATAGCCATGGGCGGGGTCCAACCAGTTACGATTGCACGCCAAGCTCGTTCATCAACGGACTTGATGAACATCTTCATCTTCGATTTCCAGTACGAGTAATTTGATCCATCCAAGAGAGGTGGTCATACTGTAGACGCTCCTTCACGATGAAGCATATCTGCAAAAAACAAATAAAAAATTAAATCCCAAGATCTCACTAAGTGTATCTAGTGAGAGGCTCTGATGCCAATTGTTAGAATTTATTTCGTGCAGATATAAATTATTTGTTTCAGATTCAGTTCTTCGTTACTGTTGCGTGAAGTGTTGCAATAGTTCGTGAAACAGTTTGTAAAAACAGAAATAAACGAGACACAAATTTAATGTGGTTCGGATACAATTGTACCCTACATCCACGGGGACCTGCAAATGAAATTTACTTATTCTTAGTTTTATGAATACAATAATAGGAATTAATCAAAATACAAAGACTCCCTCTTTGTTGATGCCGTTCTTGTATACTACGCTGAATTATAAATCTTCAATTTGCAGCACGTCCTTTGCTCCGCACGGTTGAACTCCCTTCAACGCTGAATCCCTCAGTCGGCGGATCGATCTCCTCCCGAGATCTGTTTAAGCCCCTCTCCCGAAGAACCGATATTCTTTTTATATGGAAGAAGCAAACTTGTGATACTCCTTGAATCTTGGTGTCTTCACCACAAAGCCTTGAAGCCGGTATATTTTCTATGAAAATCACGTATCACGATGGAGCAATACAAACGAGAAGAAAAAATATATTTTCTCTGAACTCTTCTCTCGATAAAAAAAGACGCAATGAAATCACGTTCTGCTCTTGTGCTTTATACGTTTATTTCCCTAGCAATGATAACTATAAAGACGTATCAGATAAATATATGAAATAAATTAAGTTCCCTAATCATACTTAAATTCCATATATCATAAAGCACAATTAATGACTTAAAGAAACGTAAGGAAATTTATTCCTTAAAGTTGGACCCACAATTTAGTAACCAAATCATATAACTTGGTAAACAAATCAGGTGGGTTTCTTCTAGACTCCATAGAAACCAAGTTACCACGTACATGAAATATGTGTTGGGTAACAAGCACGTGTACGCAGCGGAAAACAAAAATTTTATGCGATTTAAACAACTTTAAAACACATAAACACATGCCCGATAATTGAAACAATTAATTGCGTACCTTTGCGCTTCCAGCGAAATTAAAAAACAACATACATGCTTAATTATTCAACCGAATTTAAATCAATTAGCATGCTCGCGTTTAAATTAAATAACATGCTCGCAACAAATAAAACGATTTCATGTAATCACATAAAATCATACAAAACAAACATGAACATTTTATTTAAACGTAAACGAATCAACAACAATGAATTCGTGAGTTTACCTCTTGAAGCGTGAGGTAGGCGCACTAAGCAAGACGAGATTGCTATGGAAACCAATCCGTACAATCCGGGGCAGCAGCGGTAGAGCGACAGCAGCGGCGAGACGGGCCACGGCGGCGCGTGTGACTCACGCGCGGTCTTCGGGCGGCGCGTGGGGATGCGTGCGGCTTCGGCTCGTGCGTTGCTCCTCGATTCTTCGATCTTCGATCTTCCTCCTCTCGGTTTTCACCTCGTATACTTCAATCTACTAAACACATGGCACTAGACACGTAATAGTTAGAAAAACGGAAGAAAAGAAAGAAGGAATGGAACCGAAAGAGATCGGCCAACGGATAGCCGATTCCGGCGAGACGGCGGCGGCGACGTCGGTGGTGGCCGCGGGAGAGAGTGGCCGAGAGAGAGAGGGACGGCTAGGGTTAGGGTTAGGTCTTGTGTTTTTGTGCAAGACCTATAAATCATGTATTTATACTGTCTTGCATAAAACCCTAACGGGCTTAAGTTGGACCGGGCCCAACAGCTTAAGTTCGTTAGTTCTTTTACTTGCTCGTCTCTCTCATTTCAATGATCGGAAAATTGTAACGATTACATTTTTGGAATCATTATAATGTCCTCGTCATTACGAGTGCCATCTCTCGATTTCCAACTTTCCAAAAGTGGAAACCCTAATTTAGTGCACTTTCTACATTTGGAAATTTCCCGATTTAGAAAGTTCACTAATACGTTTGCCTATTCTTTTCCTTTTCTTATTCTCATTCATAATTCCAATTTACGAATGATGGACCCAATCATATTGACTTCCAATCATGCAAAGATAAACCATTTTATCTCTGACCATTTATTCAAAGATCTCATGTGCACGAGCAGTGTGACCCTCGATGGTTCAGGTGTAAGCTAGCCGTGGGCCCACAACCCTTCTTGGTCAAAACTCGTCCCTTAGAGTTACGATTAAGATGAAGCTCGTTTCACCTTAATCACCCAACGAATCAAGATTGGCGTCTAGCAACTACGCGTCATGATTCCCTAGATACAAATGAAGTGCTTGCAAGAACCTTCAGATATAGTTAACATACAGTACGGTCCCTTCGATACATATGTCCCGATTGAACTAGAGGCATTTGTTCGTCGAGACCTCTTTATGTGTTCAATGACGGTGCGATCGTTCTAAGTGTTGTAATCGTTACGTGCATGACTTAGAGAATCGAATTCTCTAATCATCACTTAGTCAGCTCTGGCCAGAGACTTAGAATGATTACAAACTTTCAGAACACACAGGACATCCAAGACTATTCTAGCGATCGAATCCCCGACTACAATGCACAGACCTCCCACTAGATTTCGGACTGCACGAACACTGGCCCTTGGGATGGTCCTCGGTGGAACTCAGGGACAGGTCACGATACAGCTGGTCATCTAGTGAAGTCACGGTGATGTCTAGGTCATAAGGACTAATGGTGTACAACTATACCATAGACATCTCTACTCGATTATTGGGAACCACTTAGAGATTTCTAGGGTGAGGGAGTTCGGTGAACTCGTCAACTTACGAGCACCCACTTATGCATGCCGATATCACAATACCGTTTACTGATGAGATGCAGTACACATACACTAAGTGCTAGTCTCTTAATGGGAAAGGCCGATATCCTCATTGGTGGCGTAAGCCTTCGACTAGGAACATGTTTAACAGTTATAATACTAAAGTAAATATCTCAAGATCCTAACGATCATTTACTCGTAGTTGTAATAACTGTAAGGACTATATCTATGCTTGTGACAAAGGGACAAAGATATATAATGCCAAGTTGTTTTATCATTAATACGAATAAAGGTTCGTTTATTACTATAATAAATACGAAAGACCACAGCCACATGTTGGCTTGTTGGTCACCTACTCTAACAATCTCCCACTTGACCTAAAGCCAACTACCCATGAATCGCAGTCCCATCGACTCTCGATGTTTCTCATGGACCGATCTCGGTAAACGCTTCGTGAAGGGGTCTGCAACGTTCTCTTCCGAGGTGACTCGTTCTACTTTAACTTCACCTCTATCAATGATCTCTCGGATCACATGATACTTCCTCAGAATATGCTTCGACTTCTGATGAGATCGCGGCTCCTTAGCTTGCGCCACGGCTCCGGTGTTATCACAGTACGACGGTACTGGATCACTAGCATTAGGAATGACACCCAACTCTTGGATGAACTTCCTTATCCAAGTCCCTTCTTTTGCAGCTTCGGACGCTGCAATGTATTCCGCTTCGGTAGTGGAATCGGCCGTCGTGCTTTGCTTGGAACTCTTCCAACGCACGGCACCACCATTAAGCGTGAATATGAATCCAGGGTTCGACTTTGAGTCGTCCATATCCGATTGAAAACTAGAGTCGGTAAAGCCCTCTAATTTCAACTCGGCACCCCCATAGACCAAAAATATATCCTTAGTCCTTCGCAAGTACTTGTGGATATCTTTCACAGCCTTCCAGTGAGTCGGGCCGGGGTTAGACTGATATCTGCTTGTGACACTCACAGCATACGCAATATCGGGTCTCGTACATAGCATGCCATACATTATGCTTCGTATGGCAGAACCATAAGGCGTCCTTTTCGTCTCCTCGATTTCACTAGGTGTTTGCGGACACATAGATTTCGAGTGACGAACCCCATGGGACATTGGCAAGAATCCTTTCTTCGATTCTTCCATGCTAAACCGTTTCATAACGGTGTCTATGTATAGGCTTTGGGATAAGCCAAGCATCTTTCTTGCTCTATCTCTATAGATGCGTATTCCTAATACATAAGATGCTTCTCCCAAATCCTTCATTGAGAAATGTGTGGACAACCATGCTTTTGTTTGTTGCAGCATTCCTACGTCATTCCCAATAAGTAGAATGTCATCAATGTAAAGCACTAAAAATATCACTGCCCTCCCACTAACCTTCTTGTATACACAAGGTTCCTCCGGATTCTTCTCAAAATCAAACTCTTTGATAATTGAGTCGAACTTAATGTTCCAACTACGGGATGCTTGTTTCAATCCATAAATGGATCGCTGGAGCTTGCAAACCTTTTGCTCACTTCTAGAAGATATGAAGCCTTCCGGCTGCGCCATGTAAATTTCTTCCTCAATATCTCCATTAAGGAAGGCGGTCTTCACATCCTTTTGCCATATCTCGTAGTCGTACCACGCAGCTATGGCCAGCAAAATCCAAATGGACTTCATCATCGCGACTGGCGAAAAGGTTTCCTCATAGTCAACACCTTGCCTTTGAGTGTATCCTTTTGCTACCAATCTAGCTTTATAGGTCGATACCTTTCCATCCACTCCAATTTTCTTATTATAGATCCACTTGCAGCCTATGGGAACAATTCCTTTAGGTGGATCTACCAAGGTCCACACCTTGTTGTAGTACTTGGAGTCCATCTCGGATTTCATGGCAGTTAGCCAATGTCCCATGTCTGCATCCGATACGGTCTCATTGTATGTTCTTGGATCTTGTCCAAGATCAACATGATCTTCATCATTCTCGAGGAGGAATAACCTATCCGGCATTTTCCAAACTCTTTCGGATCTACGTACCGTAGGTTCAGGAGGTATATTAGTGGATTGTTGTATTGGTTCGATTACTTGTTCTTGCGTTTGAACTTCACTTTGTGGTTCTTGAACTACTTCAACTTCTATCATGATGCCTTTTCTATCGGATAGAAACTCCCTTTCCAAAAAGGTGGCATTTCTCGAAACAAACGTCTTTGCCTCCTTGACATAATAGAACTCGTATCCCATCGAGTCTTCGGGATACCCCACAAAATAGCACAAGTCGGATTTACTATCCAACTTATCTCCCATTAATCGCTTCACATAAGCGGGACAACCCCATATCCTAATATGTTTGTAGTTGGGTTTCCGGGAATGCCAAAGTTCATAAGGTGTGGATTTAGCTGCTTTGGTGTTAACTTTATTCAGCAAATACGCGGCAGTACGAAGTGCATGACCCCACAAGTATGCCGGTAAGTTCGTGAACCCCATCATTGATCGAACCATATCCAATAAAGTTCGATTCCGACGTTCAGAGACTCCATTACGTTGAGGAGTTGCAGGTGGAGTCCATTGAGATTGTATTCCATTCTCTTTTAGATAGTCAATGAACTCGATGCTCAAGTACTCTCCACCACGATCGGATCGCAGCTTCTTAATACTTCGTCCGAGTTGCTTCTCTACTTCGTGTCTAAAATCTTTGAACCTTTCAAATGTTTCGGACTTGTACTTCATCAAGTACACATACCCGTACCTAGAATAATCGTCGGTAAAGGTAGCGAAGTAGTTGTATCCACCCTTCGTACTAACACTTAGTGGACCACATACGTCTGTATGGATCAAATCCAAAAGACCCTCGGCTCGTTCCATTTTCCCTTTGTAGGGTGACTTGGTCATTTTCCCTTTAAGGCAAGATTCACAAGTTTCTAGTGATTTCACGTCCTCCAAAGAGAACAATCCTTCACTAACAAAATCGTTCATCCTTCTTAAAGAGACATGACCTAATCTGGCGTGCCAAAGTTGTGCGGGGTTTTGATCTATCTCCTTACGTTTTGCTGATATAACATTAATAGGTATTTCATTTGGATTTAGTTCATACAAGTTGTTTAATAGTCGTCCTTTGCAAATCAAATTCTCATTCTTTTGTATAATGCAAATCGAATTTACAAAAACAAAAGTAAAACCTTCAATATCTAATACAAGAATAGAAATAAGGTTTCTTATGAGGGACGGAACAAATAAACAATCACTCAAAACAATAGGAAAACTAGAATCCAAAACATTTAATTAAATCGTGTCAATGGCTTCAGCAGCAAGTCTTGCTCCATTCCCCATCCTTAGGTAGGTCTAACCCGCTCTAAGCTTTCGACTTCTTGTCATTAGTTGCAAATCATTGCACAAATGTGAGCCACAGCCCATATCCAATACCCAAGAAGAAGAGTTGACAGACAAATTTACGTCAATGAAATACGTACCCTTTTCAGAACTTTTCTGCTTTAGGTAAGCCTTGCAGTTGCGGCGCCAATGTCCTTTCTTTCCACAGTGATGGCAAGCATCATCAACTTGCTTGCTGACCTTTTCCTTGGGGCCCCCACTACCTTCACCCACTTCGAACTTGCTGTTTGGGAAGGGAACTCTTTCCTTTCTCTTCTTTTGGGAAGAACTCTTCTTTCCTGAAGTAGCAGCAATTAGAACAGACTTCTCTTTCTTAATGGTGGACTCGAAACTGACCAACATGTTCATTAACTCATCCAAGGGAGGATCTAGTTTATTCATGTTAAAGTTCACTATGAACGATTCATAGGAACTAGGAAGAGACAACAGGATCAAATCCAACGAGAGCTCGGCCGGGAGGGTGACATCGAGATTCACTAGCTTTTCAAGGAGCGTGATCATTTTGAGACAGTGCTCGTGGACCGAAGTCCCTTCGCGCAGTCTCGCCGTGATCAACTCCTTTGTAGCAGCGTACCTCGATGCCCTAATATTCTCACTATACATGCTATCGAGATGAGCCTTTATATCGAAAGAATGCATGTGAGACTCATATTTCCTCGCAAGCGTGGGCTCCATGGCGGCTATCATATAGCACCTAACATGTGTATCATCTTTCTTCCATGCCTCATAAGTTTCCTTTTCAGCATCAGTCGTTGTGGCAGGTATAGTGGCGGGAAGTCTCTCGTTCAGAACATAGAGACGCCCCTCAACGGTTAGCACAAGCTTAAGACTACGCAACCAATCTAGGTAATTAGGGCCATTGAGTTTATTGTCGAGGATTGACATTATGGGATTCTTAGACATGATTATCTGAGAGGTATAGAGAAGAGTATTATTAGAGATTCGCGTTAAATGATTGTTACAATTAAATGTTTGGACTTACTTTATTTAATTGTTCTCCCACTAATTTTATCGAGTTCCACTTCCCTCTAGTAGACAAACGAGAAAACTGATTTTTCTTAATGGGCTTTAGGTCCAATAGACAAATATAACCCGTAGTTAATCTAGCCCGATTATATTTGCCCAAAGGTAGATCACAATCAATCATATCCACAATATGACCCTAAATTAAATTTTCCTCACACTTGATAATGACCTAAGTTAATCTCGCGAATATCAAAATCGTCGTGTGTCAATTCTAACCTACCAATCAAAGATGCTCATAGAACTTGATTATGCCAAACTAATGCAGTCCCTAGTTAATCTAGCCGACCACGTTAATCAAACATAACCCTTTTCTATGGCTACCTTCATCGCTATGTCAATTGAATTACAACTTACTCTACCATAGCACTCCCCGCTAACACGGCTTACTGCACTATAGTAAAGGGCTACACATAATCCAACCGTTGGCAGAAGGAAAGAAATAACTCAACAGATTGGGTTTTTCTTTATAGCTTGATATGATTCTTAATTAGATTAAGAATGAGGGATTTTATTAAAAGTGTTATCTCATCAGAAGGTTCGGATTGGTCTATGTGATTCCTACATCTATGATCTCTAAAGGTATATTGAAACGCATATTGTCCTAAGAGGAACATACGACCTAACTACATAATTAATTACAATAATTAATTATTGAGTTTTTCAAAAGAATTATAGAACCTCAACTAGCATAAATCATTCAAATAATTTTGAGGTACTACTAATTAAGTTGAACTATAATCAATATTATATTTGTGTTCTATTAATTGAAATCAATTTAACAATTTAAATTAATTAATTAATCTAACACCTATTTACTAAAATAGATGATTGTTGACTCGATTATCTAATGGGGATTAATTGAAAATAATTTTCCAAAAATTAAAATCAACTTGTTTTAAGTTTAATTTTAGAAATCTGAAATAAAATTTGATTTTTTTTTTCAGTGAACCGGTTCGGCCCAACCGGTCAGACCGGTTCGGACCGAAGCCGTCCGGTTCTGCCCGGTCCAGTTGACCCAAATCAGTGGGCTGGGTCAGTCGGACCGAGAACCGGTCTTACCGACCCGAATCCACGTGGATTCGGTCAATTGGATCGTGCATAACCATCGAACCGGCCGGTTCGACCTGTTCGATCCGAACAATTAAAAACCGACGTTTAAAAAATAATTTCAGATCCGATTTTCCAATTTTAAACAATTTTAAAGCTGGAAAAATTCTAAACAATATTTCAAAAATATTTTAAACTTACGAAAACTCCCAATTACATAATACAACAATCACTACTTTAATAAATCGAACATGCATAAAATCATAGCATATTAAAACGAACGCAATTAATTGCGCAACGAGCTCTGATACCACTGTTGGGTAACGGGCACGTGTACGCAGCGGAAAACAAAATTTTTATGTTTTGCTTTAAAACAACTTTAAAACACATAAACACATGCCCGAATTTAAATCAATTAGCATGCTCGCGTTTAAATTAAATAACATGCTCGCAACAAATAAAACGATTTCATGTAATCACATAAAATCATACAAAACGAACATGAACATTTTATTTAAACGTAAACGAATCAACAACAATGAATTCGTGAGTTTACCTCTTGAAGCGTGAGGTAGGCGCACTAAGCAAGACGAGATTGCAACGGAAACCAATCCGTACAATCCGGGGCAGCAGCGGTAGAGCGACAGCAGCGGCGAGACGGGCCACGGCGGCGTGTGTGACTCACGCGCGGTCTTCGGGCGGCGCGTGGGGATGCGTGCGGCTTCGGCTCGTGCGTTGCTCCTCGATTCTTCGATCTTCGATCTTCCTCCTCTCGGATTTCACCTCGTATACTTCGATCTACTAAACACGTGGCACTAGACACGTAATAGTTAGAAAAACGGAAGAAAAGAAAGAAGGAAAGGAATACCGAAAGAGATCGGCCAACGGATGGCCGATTCCGGCGAGACGGCGGCGGCGACGGCGGTGGTGGCCGCGGGAGAGAGTGGCCGAGAGAGAGAGGGACGGCTAGGGTTAGGGTTAGGTCTTGTGTTTTTGTGCAAGACCTATAAGTCATGTATTTATACTGTCTTGCATAAAACCCTAACGTCTTAAGTTGGACCGGGCCCAACAACTTAAGTTCGTTAGTTCTTTTACTTGCTCGTCTCTCTCATTTCAATGATCGGAAAATTGTAACGATTACATTTTTGGAATCATTATAATGTCCTCGTCATTACGAGTGCCATCTCTCGATTTCCAACTTTCCAAAAGTGGAAACCCTAATTCAGTGCACTTTCTAAATTTGGAAACTTCCCGATTTAAGTTCACTAATACGTTTGCCTATTCTTTTCCTTTTCTTATTCTCATTCATAATTCCAAATTACGAATGTTGGACCCAATCATATTGACTTCCAATCATGCAAAGATAAACCATTTTATCTCTAACCGTTTATTCAAAGATCTCATGTGCACGAGCAGTGTGACCCTCGATGGTTCAGGTGTAAGCTAGCCGTGGGCCCACAACCCTTTGTGGTCAAAACTCGTCCCTTAGAGTTACGATTAAGATGAAGCTCGTTTCACCTTAATCACCCAACGAATCAAGATTGGCGTCTAGCAACTACGCGTCATGATTCCCTAGATACAAATGAAGTGCCTGCAAGAACCTTCAGATATAGTTAACGTACAGTACGGTCCCTTCGATACATATGTCCCGATTGAACTAGAGGCATTGGTTCTTCGAGACCTCTTTATATGTTCAATGACGGTGCGATCGTTCTAAGTGTTGTAATCGTTACGTGCATGACTTAGAGAATCGAATTCTCTAATCATCACTTAGTCAGCTCTGGCCAGAGACTTAGAATGATTACAAACTTTCAGAACACACAGGACATCCAAGACTATTCTACCGATCGAATCCCCGACTACAATGCACAGACCTCCCACTAGATTTCGGACTGCACGAACACTGGCCCTTGGGATGGTCCTCGGTGGAACTCAGGGACAGATCACGATACAGCTGGTCCTCTAGTGAAGTCACGGTGATGTCTAGGTCATAAAGACTAATGGTGTACAACTATACCATAGATATCTCTACTCGATTATTGGGAACCACTTAGAGATTTATAGGGTGAGGGAGTTCAGTGAACTCGTCAACTTACGAGCACCCACTTATGCATGCCGATATCACAATACCGTTTACAGATGAGATGCAGTACACATATACTAAGTGCTAGTCTCTTAATGGGAAAGGCCGATATCCTCATTGGTGGCATAACCCTTCGACTAGGAACATGTTTAACAGTTATAATACTAAAGTAAATATCTCACGATCCTAACGATCATTTACTCGTACTTGTAATAACTGTAAGGACTATATCTATGCTTGTGACCAAGGGTAAAAGATATAGAATGCCAAGTTTTTTTATCATTAATACGAATAAAGGTTCGTTTATTACAATAATAAATACGAAAGACCACAGCCACATGTTGGCTTGTTGGTCACCTACTCTAACAATATGGACTTTCAAAACTCATGCATTATCTTAAGATATTGCATCCTAATCTATGAATAATTCCTATATCAAGTGTTAACCAATTAATGATAAAATAAAGAATTAAAACACAAGAAAACTCCCCTTCTTATATTACGGCATATCTAGACTTGTGGTACATGTCTTTTACACGTTTCCTTGCAAAGTCAGAATCCAACAGATTCTAACAATCACGATCCCCTGTTGCTCTCGTATATATGTCTGCCTACGTTTTTTGATTCACCGTACAACAAGAAAAACCAGAGTCCATTAGGTCTAAGGTAGCTAATATACTTAGAAGACAAGTCATTAAAATAAGAATAACTCTGTAGAAGAATAATTCCTATTATAAATCAATTAATGACAAATTAAACAAATTAAAAGCTACAAGGACTCTTCCCTTCTTTAGCTCACAGTATATGCAAACTTGTGGCACAAGTTTTATTTAATTCTCGTAATTAGAATCCAAGAGATTCTAACAATCTCCCCCTTTGTCGTTTATTGATTATAATCATTTTCTCCCCGTGAGTAAAAAACCTGAAAATAAAACAATCAGATAATAGACGGAAGCAATAAAACTAAGTATCATCCTTAGCATTAAAGGAGCAGCTCTTCATCATCATCATCCCTTTCAGCAACAAGTGTGGCATCAATTGCTGCAATAGTAAGACCTAAACCAATTAATGACAAAAAACACAATATTAGAAAAAGTGAAATTCCTTCTATTTAAGGATAACTCTTTCATGTGATTAATACACATCTCCACAGAATTCCTCATATTAATACACATCTCCATAGAATTCCACTTGATGTTGGGGACTTAGAATCCCACCGAGATTCTAACACTCCACCCATTTGGCATTGATTGGTCAGAATATTTACTCCCCCTAAATATATGATACATGCATGAACAAGGGTCAGCAAATTCAGAATAACATCTGCAAATATAAACTGTTGTAACAGTTTATCAAACAGTTCAGCAGATAGTGTAAACTTTAAATAAACCATAGTTCCAAAATTAAATCAGATAATTCGTTCAGATAAGCACGAGATAAAAGGATATGCAGTAGCAGAAACAACTTCTCTTCAGAATGCTCAATATTTGTCCTGTATTTCTGCACAATTCCAACAACTATCTGATGCACTGTCTCAACAGTTGTCTGAACTCCCCCTGCATTCCTGCACTGTTCCAGTAACTATCTGATGCACTGTAGCAACAGTTGTCGGAACTCCCCCTGTGTTCATGCCAACGTTGCTGTTTTTTTCTCCCCCTTGCTGGGCAATCACCATGCATAGATAAATCAACATGGACTAATGATTTCGATGTGTCGAGCAATCTGTTCAAACACTTAACAAAAAGATCAAACGAAGAGAGAATCTTGAAAGCAAGTTAGAAAAGTCACCATACATAACGTGCACACAAAATCACAAACTCATAAACGCAATACCACACGATAATTACAATGCGAAAATCAAAGAATAGTGATATAAAATCCAACATTAAATAACAAAGACTACAACCTTTGCCAAATTTCATACAAACCGTGGAAATGTGAGTAGTAAGCTCAATAGTTCCGGCTGCAACAAAAAATTAAATTTAACCGGCACATAACAAAAATCCCGTCTTTCTCTCTCTCTCTCTCTCTCTCTTTTTTTTTTTTTTTTTTAAAAATAATGCCTAATGCCAGACAAGAAGTAAGCATGAGAAATAAACATGAGTGAAGAGACATATGTGAATGGGATACTGCATGGACAAACAAAACATATGGGATTTATCTTCACATTCACGATAAACGCAATCCCCAAAAATCCGACTGCCAATGCAACCAATAAACTTAATAATCCCAAGTCAAACACAAAGATGCTCTTATTAGGTAGCGTACACACACGTCTAATGGTAGCTTTTTCCCATGAAAAAACAGAGCAATTAAAAGGAACGAGATTATGGTAGTCGTGCAATGTGTAGTCCCCTGGGCTTTCTAATTGAGCCTTGTAGTGAGTGTTCGGTCAAGTGGTTTACTGGCTCGACTCAACTAGGCTTCGAACTATTCACTGACCATATATATAATTTTTATTGCCGTGCAATGTGTAGTCCCCTGGGCTTTCTAATTGAGCCATGTAGCGAGCTTTCGGCCATGTGATTTACTGACTCGACTCAAAAAGGCTTTGAACTATTCACTGACCAAATGGTTGTAGATATATATATTTGTAACAGTAGTTCAAGAGTAGCTTTCACTCATTAAAAGATGCAGCTTTTCCCTATATAAACATCCAACCATGACAAGACTATTCAGAGAAATAAATAAGTTGGAGCCTTTTAAGTAATCATTTTGGGATTTGGTGAAGTTCTACCCCCACAAAGTTTAGAAGTACACGAAGGATCAAATTCACATTTGTCTCAATCATATGCAGTATGCTTAATGCAGGTCCTATATGAGATGCAAAAACATATGCAGTGTCCTACCACTTAAAGTTGCAAGTCTGGACACACAGACTGTTGCAACAGTTCATGCAACTGCATCAGATTAAACAACATAAATTCCCAGCGATTTTCGCAAGGAATCAAATCATTGTGCATCAAGGGTTTTTGCAAAAGCATCAGTTAATTCATTTTCCGTTGCAGCATAATCAATTGAGACAAATATCAGTAAGCTTAGTTCTCGAATGCTGAATTGGATTCATAAACTTAATTTTCGCACATAAATTATCACAATTCAGATTACCAAGTTTTTTATTCCCCAAACTAGCTTTGTCACAACAACTGTTGGAACAGTTAGTACTATCATCACATGATTTTAAAGAAATAATGGCAGATAAACAATTAAGATCAGACTTCTTTACCCTGATTTTTTGTTGAGTTTTATTCACTAAATCAACCTTTATCTTGGGTTTTTGAGACGACACAAAAGTGTGATCAATTTTAGCGGAAAGTGGTGAACGGGCCATTATTCTTTTAACCATTTTCAAGTACTTAAAACACCTGGGTCGTATATGACCGGGAACATGACAGAAAGGACAGGTAGGAACAAAAACTTTTCTTTGAAATGGCTGTGTTGGTGCAACTGTCGCAACAGTCCGTGAAACAGTGGATTGCTTAACAAAATTGATTTTTCTTTTCGGATTTTCTTTCTGTTTCGATGCACCAGTAGATAGCTGGTTACCCCCTATACCTAGACGACCATAGTTCGGCTGATTTTTGTTCAAAATCTCATTCAAAGTAACTCTACCAGAATTAAACATAGAAATAGCATCTTGAGTCTGAGTAAACTTAGCCCGCAAACTACTTGTTTCTTTATCTACTTTAATAGCAATTTTCTCAAGAGTAGAAATTCTTACCTTCAACACCTTTTTTCCTCTATGAGAACATGCTTATCCTTTGCAAGACACTTATTTACCTCAAATACTTCGAGCCACTTCCAGTACATTTTCTCATATGTATTTTTAATCTCTTCCAGGGTTGGCTCTTCATCATCACTACTGCTCTCAGAGTCACCTACAAAATTAAATGGTGAAGTCAGACTCTTGTTCTTATCTGAAGATAATTCATCTTACCTGAGTTCTGTTGGACAGACTGTTGCAACAGTTCCCTCGGTTCTGCTTATCTAAGTAGTACCACTGAATGCTACAAAGTTAGTGGTTTGGTTGTCTTTGTTGTTCTCATCCTCATCATTGTCCTCTCTATCACTCCAAACAGTGGTGAGTGACATCCTATTTTTCTTCACTGTGTTCGCACACTCGCCCTGAATATGTCCAAGACCCCCACACTCTCGACATTGTATTCTCCTAGACTTTGCATCATCAGAATAACCATTATTAGAAAACTTTTTAAATTTTTTAGGGTTAACAGACTTATCTGATTGAGAGGAACTCCCTCAATTTTCAAATTGTTGACGCAGCCTTTCGAAGTTATTTGACATAATTGCTAAGGATTCTTCAACATCAATGTCATACTCATGAAATGCTTGGCCATGTGAGATGCCATGGGAAGCTTCAGCCTGAAATGCCACATTCTTCACATTTTTCTGTTCTCGAATATTTGCTCTAAAATTCATTTCTTGGATTTGCAGTTTACCCATGAGTTCATCTAGCTTTAGCGTATTGATATCTCTCACTTCTTCGATTGCTGCAACTATGTAAGAGAATCTTTCTGGTAATGAACGTAGTGCCTTTCTTACCAACTTTGTTTCCGAGTATTGTTCACCTAGTGCATACGATTCATTTGAAATATCACACAGTTTAGCATGAAAATCAGCAATCGTCTCGTCCTCCTCCATATGAGGACTCTCAATTCTTGTGGCTAACATCTGCAGCTTAGATGTTTTAACAGTTGATGTGCCTTCATACATCACTTGTAGGATCTCCCATGCCCTTTTTGCTGATTCACACGATGCTATCAGTTTGAACTGATTGTCACCAACGCCACTGAAAATTGAGTTTATTGCCCTTGAGTTGTAATTGGCAAGTAATATCTCTTCATTAGTCCATGCTTCGTCTGGTTTTACCGTTTGCATACCAACCGTTCCTATAGCTATCGGCGGGGTCCAACCAGTTACGATTGCACGCCAAGCTCGTTCATCA
The DNA here is from genome assembly GCF_056151865.1 of Erythranthe guttata. Taxonomy (NCBI): domain Eukaryota; kingdom Viridiplantae; phylum Streptophyta; class Magnoliopsida; order Lamiales; family Phrymaceae; genus Erythranthe; species Erythranthe guttata. The sequence goes on from NC_142533.1 coordinate 11,708,463, forward strand.
ATGGACTTGATGAACATCTTCATCTTTGATTTCCAGTACGAGTAATTTGATCCATCCAAGAGAGGTGGTCGTACTGTAGACGCTCCTTCACGATGAAGCATATCTGCACAAAACAAATAAAAAATTAAATCCCAAGATCTCACTAAGTGTATCTAGTGACAGGCTCTGATGCCAATTGTTAGAATTTATTTCGTGCAGATATAAATTATTTGTGTCAGATTCAGTTTTTCGTTACTGTTGCGTGAAGTGTTGCAACAGTTCGTGAAACAGTTTGTAAAAACAGAAATAAACGAGACACAAATTTTATGTGGTTCGGATACAATTGTACCCTACATCCACGGGGACCTCCAAATGAAATTTACTAATTTTTAGTTTTACGAATACAATAATAGGACTTAATCAAAATACAAAGACTCCCTCTTTGTTGAAGCGGTTCTTGTATACTATGCTGAATTATAAATCTTCAATTTGCAGCACGTCCTTTGCTCCGCACGGTTGAACTCCCTTCAACGCTGAATCCCTCAGTCGGCGGATCGATCTCCTCCCGAGATCTGTTTAAGCCCCTCTCTCGAAGAACCGATCTTCTTTTTATATAGAAGAAGCAAACTTGTGATACTCCTTGAATCTTGGTGTCTTCACCACAAAGTCTTGAAGCCGGTATATTTTCTATGAAAATCACGTATCACGATGGAGCAATAAAAACGAGAAGAAAAAATATATTTTCTCTGAACTCTTCTCTCGATAAAAAAAGACGCAATGAAATCACGTTCTGCTCTTGTGCTTTTATACGTTTATCTCCCTAGCAATAATAACCATAAAGACGTATCAGATAAAGATATGAAAATAAATTAAGTTCCCTAATCATAATTAAATTCCATATATCATAAAGCACAATTAATGACTAAAAGAAACGTAAGGAAATTTATTCCTTAAAGTTGGACACACAATTTGGTAACCAAATCATATAACTTGGTAAACAAATCAGGTGGGTTTCTTCTAGACTCCAAAGAAACCAAGTTACCACGTACATGAAATATGGACTTTCAAAACTCATGCATTATCTTAAGATATTGCATCCTAATCTATGAATATTCCTATATCAAGTGTTAACCAATTAATGATAAAATAAAGAATTAAAACACAAGAAAACTCTCCTTCTTATATTACGACATATCTAGACTTGTGGTACATGTCTTTTACACGTTTCCTTGCGAAGTCAGAATCCAACGGATTCTAACAATCACGATCCCCTGTTGCTCTCGTATATATGCTCGCCAACGTTTTTTGATTCACTGTACAACAAGAAAAACCAGAGTCCATTAAGTCTAAGGTAGCTAATATAGTTAGAAGACAAGTCATTAAAATAAGAATAACTCTTTAGAAAAATAATTCCTATTATAAATCAATTAATGACAAATTAAACAAATTAAAACTCTTCCCTTCTTTAGCTCACAGTATATGCAAACTTGTGGCACAAGTTTTATTTAATTCTCGTAATTAGAATCCAAGGAATTCTAACAGTAATGAACTTGTTTTTGGACTTAAGGACGAAGGACGAGTAAAAGAGGCCGAAATTATCTGTTCTGAGATGAGTATGAAAGGAGTTAGCGAAACCTCGCACGAGGATCTTTTAGCTTCTCCTGTAAAATAATGTGGAGATTTTTCTGCCGAGAGAATGGCTAAAATAGCAGTACGTGGCAATATGTCGAGACGCATATGTTATTCGGAATGTTCTGGAATGTGTTATTCAAACTTTGTGACAACAAGGAGCTCAAGCCTACACAAAAGAGAATCTCTCTGATTCATTAAGGTGAGAAAACTTAGCCTAGCATATCTGTCTGTTTTTCCTGCATTTTATATTATTTAGGGCAAATTACGGCCCCCCTGAGTTATGGTCAAATTACGAAACTCCCCATCATGTTTGGGTAATTACAGCCACCCCTCAACTATGTATTATCTTATGAAAAAACCCCTGCTGAAGTAAATTTTGGGATGTTAAATCAGTAAAACCGAACCGAAATTTCGCTACGCCAACATTTCATACCGTTTACCAAACTGAATATATGATTTTTGGTTCAGTAAATAACCGAATTACATAAATTTTATGTAAAATTATTTAAATGGAGGGGATGGCTGTAATTACCCAAACATGAGGGGTTTTTTCGTAATGTGGCCATAGCTCAGGGAGTGGGCCGTAATTTTCCCTAGTATTTAAATAGCCCCTTATATCTATATCTATATATATTATCAGATGAATGATCTGAGGAGGATATCTTACTTTCATATGCAAATAATTGTATCACTTATCGTAATATTTTGGTGTTGCCTAAATTTAAAATGTTTCAAGGAGATTGCGTGATATTTTGACATTGCATTTTACTTCACAGGGAAAGTTGAGTCGAAGGCTAAGGAAGATAAAACGTCGGATACCGTAAAAGATAATTAAGTCGAAGATATGATGTGCTCTACGAAAATTGCTTAGCGTGCAAGTTTACCATTGGTAATTGATCGGAATAGCTGCTGGTAATTATTCTGGATTTGTCATAATTGATTATATATATATAGATGATGATTTCTTGCTGAATTCAGGACTTTTGCAAACTTGTGTTAATGTGGTGAGAGGGATGAAGAGAGACGTGATTCATAGTGATTGAAGGCCGAAGCAATGTAAGAAGAAACCAGCTACAGATAAATCAGGATCCTAATAACATGTAAGAAGAACATCCGTTATTTGACATATTTATTTATTTTGTTGGTGAGTTGGTTGCTGATTTGGTTGCTGAACTTGTGATAATGCTTCCAGGAAGCATTCTTCTTCTTCTTTCGTCATTAATAGTGCATTAATGTCTATAAAATCATCCAACCATGAAATTGGGATTGCGTTTGCGTTTGCATTTGCTGCAACAACTTCACGAACTCCTCCTACCTCTTCTGGATTTTGATCTTGAACTATTTGCATGCAGCCCGCGTGATTAATTTCTTCATCTTCAACGACTAATGGCATGCCCGCGTGATAAATGTTGCCAAGTGATGCAACAACTTCTTCCTCTCCTCGATTTTCTCGCACCGCAACTTCTTCTTCTTCTTCTTCTTCTTATTGTTGATTTTCTAGGAGATTCGCCTGCCGTTTATTAGCACTGCTTGATTTCGAAACATTTTTATAAATACGGCAAATAAACCAGTCATCAAACTGCAAAACAATAGCAAAATACGTACAGGTAGTTAGTAATCAATTATTGCAAAAATTATTATTAATTAAGGGATCGATCACCATCTTCGTCTAATTAATAAGTAAACTAAATAATTAGATATTATACATACACACACACACACATATATATATATATATATATATATATATATATATATATATATATATATATATATATATATATATACCTTCATGTTGTCGTCGGCATCTCTTTTATTCCGGGAAGGTTGAATAGCTGTATATTCATGCATGATCCAATCGGTCTTAATCCCGTCTTTTGAAGATATTCCTTCGTGAAAAACCGAAGTCATCTTGTGTCCTATCATTACATAATTTTAGTTATAATGGACTCCTTCTATCATACCAACTCTATCCGCAACCTTTATCCTTTTTTTTTTTTTTTTTTTGTTCTCTTCACGTTGTTTGCCAATTTTTCTTTTCTTCAACTAAAAATATTTTTTTCTTATAACAAATCAATTTACTTAGATCATTTTTTATTGTTATGAAAATGAGCTTTTGATATAGACCCTCAATGCTTCTTGGGTGAATGGCAAAAAGGCCCATGGCAAGGGCACTTAATTAAAAGAGAGACATCCAACTTTTTTGTCTTTCAAATAAATCCAACTCATTCAAACTTATTTGCAAATAAGAAAAATCCTTTTATAGATACCAAAATTACCCCAATTCATTGAAACCCAATTCAACTCCAATTTCATGATTTACACCCCAATTTAGCCCAATTTCATCAATTAACCAATTTTAACCCTAATTTCAATTTTGAACCATTGACCCCCGGAGACTACCGGTCTCCGGCATTGACTTTTTTCTTTTTTTCTTTTTTGAATTTTTTTTCCGGTAGGACTATCACCGTTGACCGCCGGGTCTCCGGCGTTGACTTTTTTTTTTTATTTTTTTTTATTTTTTAATTTTGTTTTATCTTAAAAAAATATTTTAATTAATATTACTGTCGTGACTACTAAATTACTGTCTCCAACAGTTATTTAACTGTCGGAGACAGTAATTTAATTATTAATTGACTTGTTTTTCTTCAAAAATATTTTAATTAATATTACTAGCTGATAAATTACTGTCTCCAGCAGTTATTTTACTGTCAGAGACAGTAATTTAACTGTTAATTGACTTTTTTTTAAATATTTTAATTAATATTACTATATTTGTTGCTAAATTACTGTCTACAACAGTTATTTAACTGTCAGAGACGGTAATTTAATTGTTAATTGACTTTTTTATTCTTCAAAAAAATGTTTTTAATTAATATTATTGTCTTGGCTGCTAAATTATTGCCTCCAGCAGTTATTTAACTGTCGGAGACGGAAATTTAAATGTTAATTGACTTTTTTTTTTTGAAAATTTGTTTCTTAAAAACAATTATTTTAATTAATATAATTGCCTTGGCTGCTAAATTACTGTCTCCAACAGTAATTTAACTGTCTTAAACAGTAATATTAATAATATTACTGTTCGGGAAAATAATATTCATAATATTACTGTCCCAAACAGTAATAATACTGTGTGAAAAACAATTTCGAAAAAAAAAAAAAGTCAACGCCGGAGACCGGCGGTCAACGGTGGTTGACCGACCGGAAAAAAATTTCAGAAAATAAAAGTTTTCAAGAAAAAAAAAAGGAGAAAAAGTGAACGCCGGAATCTGGCCCGAAAAAAAAATTCAGAAAAAAAAATATTTTTTAAAAAAATATTATTATTTTGGGGGTTAATGTGATATATTTGTTTAAATCCGGGGTCAATGTGTAATATTAAGGAAGTTAGAGCATAATGGATGGAATTGATAAGAATTATATCATGGAGGGTATTTTAGACTAAAGACATGAGGATGAGTTTATTTGAGGGACTGTTTTTTTTTTTGTGGACCAATGTGCATTTAAGTCCCATGTGATGGACCTTTTTGTCATTCATCCATACTTCTTTTAATAAGGAGATGCCCAAACTATTTTGCACCATTTGAGAAAAACTCACTCATAATTTCAGCCACCCATTTTTCCAATTTTGTCTCTGCCACTTCATCAACACTATCCACCCATCAGCGGTTCTTTTGTTTTTTTTTTTTTGTTTTTTTTTTTTTTTTGGTTTTTTTAAGTATTTTATAATTATTATTATATTTTTTTAAATTCAATTTTTTTTTAATATTATTTTTGTTTTTTAACTTTTTTTTTCTCTATCGAGTATATTAATCGACTATGAAGCATATAATCGACTACCATGGACCATAGTCTATTAAGGAACCGACTACTAAAAATAACAAATCACAACTACAATAATGCAAACTCAAATATATTTTACAAAAACAAACAATATACAAACATTATAATTCATTTATACAATTGAAATCAATAAACAAAAAATCCAAAAAATAATTAAAAATTGGAGTCAATGAAGCATATTAATCGACTATGATGAAGCATAGTCGATCAAGGAACTTAGTACTTAAAATAACAAATAACAATTACAAAAAAATGCAAAATCAATTATATTTTACAAAAGAAAAAAAACAAAATATACAAACATTGTAACTGTGTATACAATTGGAATCAAGAAAAGAAACACCAAAAAATATTAAAAATTGGAGTCGATTAAAACCTTAATCGACTATCAGAGCATAGTCGATTACCTTAATCGACTATAGAACATGTACGTAGTCAATTAAGATTCTAGCCTGCGGGAATATCTCTACACACGCCGTCCTCCGCCCGATCCACCAAAAAACTCTAAATATGCCTCCCATCGTCACCACCCCGCCGCCACACCACATTATTCAACCAATCCCTAACAAGAATAAAATAAATAAAATAAACAGAGGAAAACCCGTAAAAAATAGTATTCAATAAATATAATTAAAAGTACTTCAAATGTTCATAGAAATAAAAACAAAAACAAAAAAATAAAACCAGCTTCTAGTTAAAATACCTTACCATATGATTCATCTGATACTGAAAAATATCCCCTGGCCCACCGTCGTGATTCTCCGTTACGGTGATTGGCGCATACAACCACCCCAACAACCTCGGGCTGGCGTCCACCAGACCTCGCCCCGCAGCAGGCCCCGTTGAATCGTAAAAGATTTGCCCTTTAAAAGAGAAATTCCCGTTGGTCGACGTCGCCGCCAAACTGTACATTGTTGTCGTTACTAAGAAACATCCTCATCGGATTCTGATAATCAATTACAGCTGATGACTCGTCCACTCCAAATCCACCCCTCTAAACTCTACCCCACCCGGCGGAAAGGTGGTGGGAGGCGGCGGCAAACACTCTTCCACCACCACCGCCGTCGGTCGCCGTCAAACATTCTTCCAGAGTTGCTGTCAGATCTCCTTTTCCGATTGCTTTTCCTCCGAATTTCAGTCGAGAAGTGAAGAGAGAAGAGAGAAGACGAGAAGATGAGAAGATGAGAAAAGGAGAGAGAAACGGCAAATGAAATGGGTTATGGTTTTGAAACCTGAAAATGAGATTTAATATCAATAAGAGTGGTTTGGAAATTATTAAAATTGTATTTGGGTGGAATATTAGGTAAGGGGGTTTTCTCTAATTATTTTTTGGAGGGGGTGTTTCCTTAACTACATTTCCTAGATGGGCGGTTCTTGCTAATTTTCCGTATGAAAAATCCTCCTTAATTTAGCAAGGATATGATAAGATTCAATAATTATTTTTAAGATAATTTAGATAAAAATTATTGATCATATTTAATTTATGGGGTCTTAAGATATAGGTCCCTAGTTACAAAACTTATTAGAACTAAATGACAAGCTAAACTAAACATTTGCTACACATCGTTTATAAAATTTCTTCCAAATTTGTCCCTCCACTCACAAATTCGAAATTTGCATTTAAAAATTCAAATTGCATTTATCATTTATTTAGTCTGCATTTTTACATCAAATATTTAAAAGAACAAAGAAAATTTAATACAAACACACTTGAATTTTTTTTTTCTCTTTCTTCATTTTAACATTTTTACACTATTATAAAATAACTAATTTCCCTATTTTTTTACATATTATTGAAAATTACAAAAAACATGTTTTTCGTTTTTTTAATTCAATTTACATATATTTTATTTTATTTGTTGTCAATACTATAGTAGTCAATAATATACTATAGAATCTTATGATATACTACGGTGTAATGTGGTTTACTACAACGTACTATTCCAAAACCTAGTAGAAAAACAACTCTCAGCCATCGCCAAAACCCTAGTAGCCAACAAACTACGAGCCGCCGCCAACTCCCGTCCACCAAACCCCAACAGCCCACCAAAACCCTATTTCCGTAAAAAAAAACCTAGGTTGATGCAAACGCCTCCCACCGTCAATCTAATATCATACCACCATCTCTAATGACCATCTACCACTATAACCATGCCCTCCACAACCACGATCACCACCGCCATCGCCTCCCTCTACTGCCACTTTTGGATGATAATAGAGATGTACGCCATAGCCACCATCTCTCTCTACCATAACTTCGTGATAAGCCGCCGCTGCCGTAATTTGCAGATCTGTTGTTCTCCGCCACCCACCATAGCCACCGCCGTAGCTGTCGTCACCAGGCCAACCATAACTGAGTGGCGAGAGAGATGTGGAGAGATAGAGATAGAGAGAAGGAAAGAACGAGAGGGAGAGGGGGAGAACGAGAGGGAGAGGGAGAGAATGAGAGAGAAGCAAAGAGAAAACAAAAGAGGAGAAATAGATCTGATAAGTTGGAGAAACGTGAATATATATGTTATATTTAGGGTTTAAGAGCAAGCTAGGGATTAAAAAAAATTGAAGCATGTGGCTCATATATTATATTTGAGAGTAGGATATAATTAAAAGATTGAATTTAAGGTTGTCATTTAGTTTAAATAAGGTTTGATATATATTATATTTGAGAGTAGGATATAATTAAAAGATTGAATTTAAGGTTGCCATTTAGTTTAAATAAGGTTTGATTTGAGGGGCTCTTAGCATATTACCCCTTAATTTTTTTATATAATTCATAATTTTCACGATAATTTGATATAAAAATGGTCTATTACAAATAAGCCCATCATGGGCTACTTATTTTTAAATGGATTTAGACAATTTTTTTTTTTTACAAAAAAAGTCATCTATAGACATCAGTATGAATTGTTTTTAAATTTTTCCGATCGTAGTCATCTATAGACACTCGTAGGAAACCGTAGTCACCCACAGTCATCTGTGCTTACATATTCTTGAAACCCTAACGTCTCATTTGAACCGTAACTGCCAAACACCCATAGTCACTCACAGATAATTATAGACATCAAATCGAAAAATCTTAGATCCGCCCCACCAAACCCTAGATCCCCTCCACCAAACCCAAGACGCGACGCCAATGCCACCGACGCCGCCATCGTCATTCCCTACCCCCAACATCGCCGCGCCACCGGGACCATCTCCCAAGCCCTGCGCCGCCGCCCAACGAGCGCCATTCTCATGCCCAACGCCGCGCCACCACCAGCACATTAAATTTTAGGGTATAAGGGCGAGATAGAGATTAAAAAATTGAAGGATGTGAGTCATTATTATTTCAAACTAATAATTTAATTAAAACATTAGAAATGATTTTTAACTTATTGCAAATTGTGTTTTATTTTAGGGCCTCATTGAATATTCATAGTAAAAATAATATTTAAAATCCTCAAAATTCTAATGTTATTCAATTTTAATTTTATAAACTAACTCAAAAGATTCTAAAATTTCCAAAGCTTTACATGTTTATTTTAAGAAAATATTAGCACGACCCCGCTCATTTGACAAATTCATGTAGGAGGGGACCTCCGTTTTTTTAATGGGCAAATGACAAATAGGCCCATGAAAAGAGCACTTAATTAAAAGAGGGACATCCGACTTTTTTGTCTTTCAAATAAATCCAACTCATTCAAACTTATATGCGAATAGGGAAAATCCTTTTATATATACCAAAATTACCCCCAATTCATTGAAACTCAATTCAACTCCAATTTCATGATTTATACCCCAATATAGCCCAATTTCATCAATTAACCAATTTTAACCCTAATTTCAATTTTGACCCCAAGTTTTAACTATTACTTGACTTTTTTTTTACTTCAAAAATATTTTAATTAATATTACTGTCTTGGCTGCTAAATTACTGTCTCCAGCAGTTATTTAACTGTCAGAGACAGTAATTTAATTGTTAATTGTCCCCTTTTTTTTAAATACTTTAATTAATATTACTGTATTCGTTGCTAAATTACTGTCCCCAGCAGTTATTTAACTGTCGGAGACAGTAATTTAACTGCCAATTGACTTTTTTATTCTTAAAATAAATATTTTTAATTAATATTACTGTCTTGGCTGCGAAATTACTGTCTCCAGCAGTTGTTTAACTGTCGGAGACAGTAATATAACTGTTAATTGACTTTTTTTTTTTTTAAATATTTTAATTATTATTACTACATTGGCTGCTAAATTACTATCTTGTTTGGGACAATTATATTACTGTTTGGGAACATAATATTCATAATACTGTCTGAGACAGTAGTTTAGTAGCCAAGTCAGTATTATAAATTAAAATATTTTTTTTAAGAAAAAACAAATTTCGAAAAAAAAAGTCAACAGTGGAGACCGACCCGAAAACAATTTCGGAAAAAAATAGTTTTCAGAAAAAGAAAAAATATGTCAACGCCGGAATCTGGCCGGAAAAAGAAATTTCAGAAAAAAAAATATTTTCTGAAAAAAAAATATTTTTTCAAAATAATATTATTTTTGGGGTTAGTGTGATATATTTGTTTAAATAAGGGGTCAATGTGTATTAGTTTGGGGGTAATGTGATGTATTTGTTTAAATTCTGGGGTTAATGTGAATTGATAAGAATTATATTATGGAGGGTAATTTAGACTAAAGACATGGGGATGAGTTTATTTAGAGACTGTTTTCTTTGTGGACCAATGTGCATTTAAGTTCCATGTGATAGGCCTTTTTGCCGTTCGCCTTTTTTAATTTAAGAGAAACAAAAAAAAAAGATTAACTAATTAATAGATGTAAACTAGCAACAATACCCTTAATGATTTATAAATGCTTAATTCTAGCTTATCGCTTATATTACGTCGTTCTCTCTTCTGTCTCGTATATGAGAATTACTTCTCGTCGCACTCTCTTATCTTCCCTTCTCTCTTCGCTCTCTCTCTTTCTCTCGTCTTATCCGGGATTTTTTTCGCGTTTTCTCTGTTTTGTTTCCAACAGATGGGTTCTTGGTGGCCGCTGTGACGAGGAAGTAGTGGTGGTGACTTTTCCGGCCTTTGTTTGTTGATCCGGTTGAGAGGAACACAGTAGTAGTGTCGTCACGTGTTTTAGTTTCGATGTTGCTCTGTAATTGAGGTAGTTTCAATTTTTCCGTACGTCGAATTCCGGTGAGGTGTTGAGGAGAAAATGGTGAATTTGTGATGGCCGCGACGGCGGAGGGCGGTGTTTTTGGTATACGGGGATTGGACGACATAAACTCGTAGTTGATTAACGTAAGTCAACTATGTAGCCATAGTTGGTAAATCTTCTACAAAATTCATAGAAAATTAACGTAAATCGACTACAAAATTTTCGAAGTAGTTGTATTTTATGTTTCGGGCTCTATCAGAGGAGTTAAAACTCTGAGGCGTATGGCGGTAGTGCCCTAGATCGGTTGACGATTTCGTAAAATAGTTTTGTGGTGGTTTTTCGTGCTGGAAGAATGAGATTTCTTGATGTGAGGATTTGCAGTCGTTGTTAGGGAGAAGTGAACAAGTGACTGCTATAATTTTCAATTTTTGAAATTGGCGCTACTATTGGTTGAAATATTTTTGCATATACTAAAGTATTATACTTTGATAATTTATTGATATGTAAAACTATTCTCCGCATGATATAAGAATATAATAGATAATACTGATTTATTGTATTTCAAGGGTGCAAAGTGCTATTAACTTTTTTTAAGGATGCTAAGTGTCAAAATACTACATTTGTAAGGGTGCAAAGTGGGATTAATGACTTACATTTTTAAACTGAATACAACTTGAACTTTTAACTCAGAATTTCGCATGGAAATTGCATAATTAGATTAAAACCAAAAATAGTTTCAACACATATTTATATGTGTACTATTCAGTAATATAAAAAAAATATGGTTTTGCACACATCTTCATCAAGTGATAATAAAAAAACTATAGGGAAAATTAAGAAAAACCCCTTGGAGTAAGATCTAATTACAAAATCCCCCATCTAACCAGGGGTTGACCGTTTAAATTGACAGTAAATGAGTTTTATCCGTTGTACCCTTTTGTTATTTGAAAAAAAAATAGGGTAAATAATTACGACAATCCCCTGAAGTACGATCCAATTATGAAAATTCCTCCATATTTGCTTAGTTACCAAAATCCCCATGAGGTATGTTGCCTTCTTACATAGACCCCCTACCGTGTTACTTTTGACGAAAAAAAAATATATTTAGAATTATCCTAGTATCCCTCGAAAGAAAGAAGTAAAAAAGCGATTAATAATTTATTTAATATTTACATTTTTCATTTCATTTCTTTAAAATTAAAATGTTATTAAAAAATATGAAAATATTTGTAACCTAAAATAAGAAATACAATTTTTTTTTTTCAAAATATGTAAAGTTAATTTTATTGAATAAACAATTGTTCCATATTTATCTATTTGTTCACCTAAATGGCCAATCTAATACATTACAGTTAAGCCTCTTTTAGTCTTTCTCTACAAATAAGGCAGATTCTCGGGTTGCAGATTATATGAGCTTATTGCATTTACTACCCTTGTGAAAATCGCAACTGTGCATTTTTCCCATGTCATAAAAAAATCATTAAATACCCCGTGTATTTATTAGTCATATTGTAAATCATGTGTCTCACTCACGGTTTCTGCGAGTTTTCTTCCCTTTTTTTTTGCGTGAAATGACAGAATTACCCCAACTTCTTTTCTTTCTTTCTCACCCCCCCCCCCCCCCCCCCCCAACAAGTATTAAGTATAATTTAAAAAAAAACAAAGAAATTGAATGATATTTAATTTACTCAAACAAGACTACTACCGTTCTCGACCATCGTCCACGCCGGGGACACCAAACCACCACCACTCTCTGCCGCAATATACACCACTCTCCCATAGCAGAATCAGGTTTGTCGGGCGCCAAACACCTCTCATCTTTGTCCAATTTTCTCAACTCCATCACCTGCAAATTCACTTCCGACAAACGCGCACCAGGCTCTCAATTTCTGCAGCACCAGAAGATGCCTCTTGTCGATTAATCTGCATTTTTCCAGCCACACGAACTGTTCGACAAAATAGTCAGCTCATCGCCGCCGTAGGCGATAGCGTGGAAGAGAAAATTATGCTGAAAGTGGGAGGCGGAATGGGAGGCAGCAACAAGGTGAAGTTGGCGGTGGATGGGTGTCTGCGGGGAGAAGGGCGACAGAGACATGTTGTGGAAGGAAAGGGGTGGGGCCGGCGGAGGTTGGGGCGGGAAGAGGTGATTGCCGGAGCTGGTGGCGATTTCAATGGGGAATAAGAAAAAATTTGGGGGAGGCATGTTCTTCTCTCCGGTAGGAGGCGGCGGCATAACGAGGTGAGTGCCGGTGGTCGTGGTTGGGGTTTGGCGGGGGTGGTGGCGATTTCAACGGGGAAGAACAAATTTAGGGAATACGATATTTTTCCCTAAAAAGTGTTTTCAACCCCCACAATTTTATAAATGTAATGTATTTTTCGGAAAATTACAATTTTGTCCCCTAACTTATTATTTGATTAAGTTTCAACAACTTTTTAGTAATTCAATTTGGTCCCCAAGTTTTTTTGCAGAAACCTCCCAGTGTATTTCTATCCTCTACCGGTCAACGGGAAAAGAGGAAATGAGTCGAGTATGCTTTGTAAACATAAATACATGGGGGTATTTACTAATTTTTTATGACATGGGGAAAAAGCGCAGTTGCAATTTTCACAGGGCTCGTAATTGCAAATAAACTCCAGATTATATAGAAGATGGAGGAGAAAGACGTACATGAGATTGAAGAAAATGCAGTCAACTGTTTACATAAAAGCTGGCTGGGACTTTATTGATTTTGACTAATTTTCATAGGGGGCTCATTGTTATTTTTTTAACACGAGGGTTTTTCTAGCAATTCAACTTTACATAGGGGTGGTTTTTGCAAAAACAACCGTGTTTAAATGGTAAGCGTAATTCATATGTCATAAAAATTAGTTGCGCGTATTAATATAGAATGTGTAAATTTAGGTGATGAGTTTATTTCCAGAACAAAAAAATTTGAACGTCCGGTTCTTAATTAAGTCAACGTGTATATGTCATTAGTCTCATAATAGGATGTAAAAATCCAGACATGTGTAAATGAAATGTCGATCATTCTTTATTTGTTTTCCTACATTAATAGGAAGCTTAGCACAAAATTAAGATTACTAAATTTTGTTTCCGCAATTATTGAATTCCAAAATTACTAAAGGATGTGTTCAACCGATCCAGTGAATTGTATAAATGTCAATTTCAAGGTAAAATAAATGATCATGCGTATACTCCAATTAGGTTTGGGCACCTTGTAATTTACAATCTGATGGTTCGCCGGAACATTGCGGTCTGCTGTCGCAAACACTATTGTTTCGGTTCCATTGCAACGTCGCGACCGAAACGAGCAAATTATAATTAAAATGCAAACAAATTGAATTAATGTCAAATACGTTTTTAATATTAATATTACAATAGAATAATACACAAACTATCATTACAACTACAATTTTAAATTTTAGAACAATTCTTGGAATCCTGAGTAGTAGAATTAAGGGTGAAATTGTAAGTTATGAATTTATCTATTTACTTTAAGAGAAATACAAAATAATTAGGTCTAGATTTCAAATATTGAAAACATAAGAAGCCTACTCATAATTCTCGCATATCGTTCCGTAGCCACAAATTAAACAATAGTTAAATTGTTGGAGCTATTGTAACTTTTTTAAACGTATAAGAGATTGAAGAAAATGCAGTCAGTTGTTTACATATAAGTTGGCTGGGACTTTATTGATTTTAACTATTTTTCATAGGGGGTCATTGTTAATTTTAACTAATTTTACTAAATTTACACGAGGCATGTACTACACGTGCGCTGAGAATAAACTACATTTATTTGTTTAGCTATGCAAGACAAACTGTTGTATTTTTCGTAAAATTCATTTTTGGGTGTGAAGGTAGACTAAGGTTCATCCCGGCAAGTACAATACAATTGCAAATTCAATTTTATTCATGAAACATATAAAATAAAGCAATTAGTTACAAAAAAATTATAAAAAAAAAAGAAAAAAAAAAAGAGAAAGGGAGAAGGGTGGTGGAGAGACGTCGTACAATAGAAGAGTCCATTTGTACTGAAATTGTGGAATGATAGGAGACAAGGCCGAATTTTATAAATACCAACCCTTATAGTAAATATGCATGCATTAATTAATTCGACAGAAAGAAAGAAAAATGACTTATTAGAGAGAAATAATTAAATCAATATGTGATCGATCGATCGATTGTAATAACAATAGCAATGAAGTCGTACTATTCGCCAGGTTATCGTTTCGTGCTGACAGATGAAGAACTCATCTTTGATTACTTACTAAGGAAGATCAACAATCAGCCTTTACCAGCCGACGTTATTAAAGTCCTCAACTTTTCCGATCACGGTCCCGATACTTTGTCACGTACGTGATTTTTCCAGTATTGCATTGGAGAAGACTTTGTTTTCAATCTTGCCAGTATTGTCTAGTTTTTCGTGGGTGACATCATCATTGCGGAACATGCTGATAAATACTCCCTTGCTATTGAGAATGAAGACTCCCTTGCTGATTTTGTTGCTGATTTGGTTGTTGAACTTGTGATAATGCTTCCACGAAGCATTCTTCTTCTTCTTTCGGCATTAATAGTGCATTAATGTTTACAAAATCGTCGAAACACTCTTCTTCCTTGTCGTCCTTGCGTTTGCGTTTGCATTTGCATTTGCATTTGCATTTGCCGCCACATTAAAATTATCATGTGGATTTTGATCTCCAACGACTGATTGCATGCCTGCATGATTAGTTTTTTCATCTTCAACGACTAATTGCATGCCTCCGTGAAAAATCAGGAAGAAAAAAAAACTGTCAACGCCGGAGACCGGCGGTCAACGGCGGCGACGGTCGAAATTGTCGATAAAATTGTGTTTTGGATCAAAATTGAATAATTTGGGAAATTTGGGGTCAAAATGAGGTTAGATTAAATAAAAGGATGAAATTGGAGCATATTAAAATGTGAGGGGCTATTTTAGCCTTTTACAAACCTCTGGACCATGTGTGGACTTTTTTGTAGAAGAGTTTTTTGTCTGGACTCATTTATGAATAAGTAGTCATTGATGGGCTTATTTGTAAAGTGCCCATTATGTTTAGGGCAAATGACAAAGAGGGACATGAGAAGGGAGTTAAAATGCACATTGGTCCAAACAAAAAACAGTCTTCCAAATAAACCCATCCTCATGTCATTTGAATAAAATATCCTCCATAATATATTTTTTATAAATTCCATCCATTATACTCTAACTTCCTCAATATTACACATAGAACCCTCATCCTCATTTAAACAAATATATCACATTAACCCTTATTTTAATAATTTATTGAACAAATAATGTTTTTATGAATTTTTTTTTCGGCCACACACCGGCGTTGACCATTTTTATTTATTTTTATTCATTATTTTTTTCAATTATTTTTTTCTGATTTTGTTTTCCGGCAGTCAACCGCCGGTTTCCAGTGCTGACTTTTTTTTTTTTTTGATTTTTTTATTTAAAAAAATTATTTTAATTAATATTACTATCTTGGCTGCTAAATTAATGTCTCCAACAATAATTTAACTGTCGGAGACCGGCGGTCTCCGGTGGTGGCGGGTCAAAATTGGTTAAATGATGAAATTGTGGTGTAAATCATGAAATTGGAGTTGAAATAAGGTATTTTGGTGTATATAAAAAGATTTTCCTTATTTGCAAATAAGTTTGAATGAGCTGGAATTATTTGAAAGACAAAAAAGTTGGATGCCCCTTTTTTAGTTAAGTGCCCTTGTCATGGGTATATATATTACAAATAAGTCCATCATGAGTTACTTATTCTTTAAGGGGTCCAGACAAAAAAATATTTTACAAAAAAATCATCTATAGACACCCGTATGAATTGTTTTTAGTTTTTTTCGGCTGAAGTCATCTATAGACACCCGAAGGACACCGTAGTCATCCACAGTCATCTGTGATTACATATTCTTAAAACCCTGACTCCTCCTTTGAACTGTAGCCGCTAGACACACATAGTCACTCAGTGACAACTGTAGACATCAAATAAAAAAATCTTAGATCCGCCCCACCAAACCCCATATCCCCTCCACCAAACCCTAGATCCGCAACGCCAAGGCCACCCACGCTGCTAAGGATGCCACCCACGTCGCCATCGCCATCTCCTACCCCCAACATCGGCCCGCCATCAGGACCATCCCCCAAGCCCAGTGCCGTAGCCCAACGAGCGCCATCTATATGCCTAGCGTCACGCCACCACCTGCGCCTTAAGTTTAGGGTATTATGGCAAGATAGAGATTAAAAAAAATTGAAGAATGTGGGTCATATATTATTTCAAATTAAGGATTTAATTAAAAGATTGGATTTGAATTTTTTACTTCAAATTGTGTTTCATTTTAGGGGCTCATAGCATATTCGTAGTAAAAATAAGATTTGAAATCCTCAAAATTCTAATGTTATTCATTTTAATTTTATAAACTAACTCAAAAGGTTCTAAAATTTCCAAAACATTACATGTTTATTTGAAGGAAAAACTAGCAAGACCCCGCTCATTTGACAAGTTCATGTAGGAGGGAGACCCCCCATTTTTTTTTTTTTTTTTTTTTTTTTTAGAAAAACCCCTTGGTTGTTAGATTGAGTAATTAATATAAGTAAACTACTAAAACTATATTTATTGATTTATAATTGCTTAATTCTATCTTATCGCTTATATTACGTCGTTCTCTCTTATGTCTCATATATGAGAATTACTTCTCTTCACAATCTCTTCTCTCTCTCTCTCTCTCTCTCTCTCTCTCTGCGTATTATTGTTTCGCATTTTCTCTGTTTTGTTTCCGACTGATGGGCTATTGGTGGCCGCAGTGAGGAGGAAGTAGTGGTGGTAACTTTTCCGGCCTTCATTTGTTGACCCGTGTTTAAGTTTCGATGCTGCTCTGTAATCGAGGTAGGTTCAATTTTTTCATACGTCGAATTCCAGCGCTGTGTTGATGAGAATGGTGAATTTGTGATGGCCGCGACGGCTGAGGGCGGTGTTGTTGGTGTACAGGGATCGGATGATGTAAACACATAGTTGAGTAACGTAAATCGGCCTACAAAATTCATAGTAAATTAATGTAAATCGACTACAGAATTTTCGAAGTTGTTGTGTTTTTTGTTCCGGGCTCTAACATAGGAGTTAAAACTCTGAGGCGTATGGCGGTAGTGCCCTAGATAGGTCGGCAATTTCGTAAATTAGTTTTGTGGTGGTTTCTCGTGCTTGAAGAATGGGATTTCACGGTTTGAGGATTTGCAGTTGATGTTTGGGAGAAGTGGAGCGCAATATTTTGGGATTTGATTTTTTTCATTTTTGTAAATTAGAAAAAATAAAACGGGAAAGTGGGCATGTTAGAAGGGTTTAATTGGGATGGAAAAAAAACTATGTAGTATGGACACGAAGATGGCGATACGGGGAAACAGGGATATAAACACGGGGAAATGACATGTTCCAAAAATAGGGATAAGGGAGCTTGGGAGAAACGTGTAAATACTAAAAATAAGGGTGTATATTTATAATATGCTATATAAACATGTAGGGAAAATGTGGGTTACCCCCTAATTTTGAAAATATATACGGATAGGTCCTATGGATTTTTCTTCCCTAGTCAAAAATCTAAATTCTAATCTTAAATTGATAGACCCTAGACAAATAAAAATACCCGTTTCACCCTTGTATATACAATTTAAAACCATAACCTCTTAATATTTTCACCCACTCCCTCCCACATTTTTTTCCAGCCATCATTACTCACCTCTCCCACTCTTTATTTTTTTCTCTCTCTTCATCTCTCTCTAACTCTCTCTCTCTCTCTTCTCTTTCTTTCTCTCTCTTCATCTCTCTCTCTCTCTCTAACTCTCTCTCTCTTCTCTTTCTTTTTCTCTCCTCATCTCTCTCTAACTCTCTCTCTCTGTGGCTGCCCACAGCCCTCCGCCGCTGCGGCTGCTCCCCCACCTCCTTGCGCCGCCGCCGCCGCTGCTCCCCTCATCTCTTTGCGCTGCCGTCGTCGCTGCTCCACCAGCGCTTTGCGCCGCTGCTCCGTCGCCGCCTTGTGTCGCTGCTCCGCCACGGCCATGTGCCGGCCGTCGTTGCTCCTCCCACCGCCTTGAACTCCGTATTAAACCATCCACTTCACCTTTTGAAGTTATTTTTTTTAATTTATGAATGTCCATTCATTCTTAATTTATTTTTTTAAGCTTTGAATTCTTACTATTTCACCTTTTTTAATTTTTTTTAATGAAAACCATCTGAATTCGAAAATTTCAAATCGTGATTTGACAATTTGTAGTCAGATCTAATGGTGAATTTTAGATTTGGAACCGGTGGTGTTTGATTTTTATATATTTACTGCATTTATCAAAAAAAAAAAAAAAAACCAGATCTACTATGTTTTTGAATTAATTTATTTTTTTTGGATTAATTTAATTTTTTTATTTAATTTTTTGGATTAATTTATCAAAAAAAAAAAAACAGATCTACTATGTTTTTGAATTAATTTAATTTTATTTTTTTGGATTAAATTATTTTTTTATTTTAAATATATGTAAATTCTTGTTTGTATTTATTTAAAGATGATTCGAAACGCCTCAAGTGTGAGAGCTTTGTTTGTCTGTAGTACAAATTTAATCAGTAGTGGTTACTTAGTCATATACAGTCATATGTAGTCATGTATAGTCATGGCTACATATAACTATACATGACTATAGGACTTGTACATATAGAGTCATATGTAGTCATGTATAGTCATGGCTACATATAACTATACATGACTATAGGACTTGAAGTGTACTATAGTCATTTGTAGTCGATTTCAGTTCATCAAATTTATCAACAAAAAAAAAATCATTTTCTTTTGTATTTTTCATGTAATCTAACTCACATGTTCCATTTTGCTATTTAATTTGTATTTTTTTGTCGCAAGTTTTGCTTTTATTATAATTTTATGACATGCAGAGAATAAGATGCGATGAAGTTCCTTGTGAAGTTGGATTCATGCTACAGTAGTCTAGACTTTATGTCACTATATATAAATATAGATAATTGTAGATAACTATAGTCACCTGTAGTAACATACAATATATGTATGCTATAGGTTTTTCAATGGACAGTAATACTTGTTTATGTTTGAAGAATATATGCATGTGATTGTATTTTTTTTATTTTTTGTTTGTTAGTTGATTTATAATATCAAGATCTAAATTGTGAATTTTATTTGTTGGTGTAGATGAATTTTGGGGTACGTAAAAAGACAGTACATGACAACAATACATGACTTTTGAACTTGTAGTACACTGTAGTCATGTGTAGTATACTTTCAGTTCAGCAATATTACCAAAATTTGAATTTATAAAAAATAAATAAAAAAATAAAAAAAATTAAAAATTAAAAAAATTAAAAAATAAATAAAAAAATAAAAAAATCGAAATATTAAAAAAATATTTTATAAAAAAATACAATAATAATAAAAAAAATGTACAATATATATACAGAAATAAAAAAAAAATATTAAATTAAATATTATGATATATGCATTACAAAAATACTAAATGCAGGTCCAAAATGATAAATGCAGTTGGTGAAAATGTTGAATGCAGTTGGGCGAAAGTATATCAAATGGAACCAAACATATATAAGCTTTTATTTACAGGATTGATTACAGTTTGCACCACTTTGAAGTGTTGGGGTAGTAGCACTTGCCCCCCTAGAGTTTTGCTATCAATTGAAAATTTTAGTTTTCGTCAATTTTCTATGCAAATGACAAAATTACATGCACGTACAAAAGGTATATCTTAGAATTTTTGCATATATTAAAGTATTATACTTTGATATGTTATAGATCTGGTAAACTATTCTCCAAATGATATAAGAATATAATAGATAATATTGATTTATTGTGTTTCGACGGTGCAAAGTGCTATTAACCTTTTTTATGAATGTTAAGTGCCAAAATACTGCATTTTTTAAGGGTGCAAAGTGAGATTAAACTCTTATATTTTCAAACTGAACAAAATTGCCCCTCCACTCACACATTCAAAATTTGCATTTAAAAATTCAAATTGCATTTATCATTTTTTTAGTCTGCATTTAGTATTTTCTTTCTTACATCAAATATTAAAAAAAAATAATGCAAACATATTTGTCTTTTTTTTTTCTCTTTCTTCATTTTAACATTTTTACACTATTATATATAAAATAATTAATTTCCCTTTTTTGTAACATATTATTGAAAATTACAAAAAACATGTTTTTCGTTTTTTAATTCAATTTACATATATTTTATTTTATTTGTATTCAATACTATAGTAGTCAATGTTGTGTATACTATAGGATATTATCATATACTACGGTGTAATGTGGTTTATTACGGCGTACTATTCTAACCCCTAGTAGAAAAAACAACTCTCAGCCGTCGCCAAAACCCTAGCAGCCAACAAACTAGCAGCCGCCGGCAACTCCTATCCACCAAACCCCAGCAGCCCACCAAAACCCAATGGCCGTAAAAACAAAACCTAGGTTGATGCAGCTGCCTCCCACCGTCAATCTAACATCAAACCACCATCTCTAATGGCCATCTACCACTATAAACATCCCCTCCACAACCACGATCACCACCGCCATCACCTTCCTCTACCGCCACTTCTGGATGATAATAGAGATGTACGCCATAGCCACCATCTCTCTCTACCGTTACTTCGGGATAATCCACCGCCGCAGGAATTTGCAGATCTGTTGTTCTCCGCCACCCACCATAGCCATCGCCATAGCTGTCGCCACCTGCCAAACCATAACTGAGCGGCGAGAGAGATATGGAGAGATAGAGATAGAGATAGGGAAAGAACAAGAAGGAGAGGGGGAGACCGAGAGGGAGATGGAGAGAACGAGAGAGAAGCAAAGAGAAAACAAAAGAGGAGAAATAGATCTGATAAGTTGGAGAAATGTGAATATAGATGTTATATTTAGGGTATAAGAGCAAACTAGGGATTAAACAAAATTGAAGTATGTGGCTCATATATTATTTGATAGTAGGGATATAATTAAAAGATTGAATTTAAGGTTGCCATTTAGTTTAAATTAGATTTGATTTGAGGGGCTCTTAGCATATTACCCCTTAATTTTTTATGTAATTCATTATTTTCACAATAATTTGATCATCATATATATAACAAATAATCCTATCATGGGCTACTTATTCTTAAAAGGGTTCAGACAATTTTTTTTTTTTTTTTACAAAAAAAGTCATATATAGACATCAATATGAATTATTTTTAAATTTTTTCGATCGTAGTCATCTATAGACACCCGTAGGAAACCGTGGTCACCAACAGTCTTCTGTGATTACATATTCTTGAAACCCTAACTTCTCATTTGAACCATAGCTGCCAGACACCCATAGTCACTCACAAATAATTATAGACATCAAATCGAAAAATATTAGATCCGCCCCACCAAACCCTAGATTTCCTCCACCAAACCCTAGACGCGACGCCAATGCCACCCACGCCGCCATCGCCATCCCCTACTCCCAACATCGCCGCGCCACCGGGACCATCCCCCAAGCCCAGCGCCGCCGCCGAACGAGCGCCATCCTCATGCCCGACGACGCGCCACCACCAACACCTTAAAATTTAGGGTATAACGGCGAGATAGAGATTAAAAAATTGAAGGATGTGGGTCATTATTATTTCAAACTAATAATTTAATTAAAACATTGGATATAAAATTTTTACTTAGTGCAAATTGTGTTTTATTTTAGGGGCTCATAGAATATTCATAGTAAAAATAATATTTAAAATCCTCAAAATTCTAATGTTATTCAATTTTAATTTTATAAACTAACTCAAAAGATTCTAAAATTTCCAAAACTTTACTTGTTTATTTTAAGGAAATATTAGCACAACCTCGCTCATTTGACAAATTCATGTAGGAGGGGACCTCCGTTTTTTTAATTTGAGAGAAACCCCTTGGTTGTTAGATCAAAAAAAAAAGATTGATTAATAAATACATGTAAACTACAACCATTACCCTTAATGATTATAATTGCTTAATTCTAGCTTATCTCTTATATTACGTCGTTCTCTCTTCTGTCTCATATATGAGAATTACTTCTCGTCACACTCTCTTATCTTCTCTTCTCTCTTCTCTCTCTCTCTCTCTCTCTCTCTCTCTCTCTCTCTCTCTCTCTCTCTCTCTCTCTCTCTCTCTCTCTCTCTCGTCTTCTCCGGGGTTTTTTTCTCCCGTTTTCTCTGTTTTGTTTACAATAGATGGGCTCTTGGTGGCCGCTGTGAGGAGGAAGTAGTGGTGGTAACTTTCCGGCCTTTGTTTGTTGATCCGGTTGAGAGGAACACAGTAGTAGTGTCGTCACGTGTTTTAGTTTCGATGTTGCTCTGTAATTGAGGTAGGTTCAATTTTTCCGTAAGTCGAATTCGGGTGAGGTGTTGAGGAGAAAATGATGAATTTGTGATGGCCGCGACGGCGGAGGGTGGTGTTTTTGGTATACGGGGATTGGACGACGTAAACTCGTAGTTGATTAACGTAAATCAACTATGTCCATAGTTAATTAATGCAAATCCTCTACAAAATTGATAGAAAATTAACTTAAATCTACTACAAAATTTTCAAAGTTGGTGTGTTTTATGTTTCGGGCTGTAGCAGAGGAGTTCAAACTCTGAGGCGTATGGCGGTAGTGCCCTAGATCGGTCGGTGATTTCGTAAAATAGTTTTGTGGTGGTTTTTCGTGCTGGAAGAATAATATTTCATGATGTGAGGATTCGCAGTCGATGTTAGGGAGAAGTGAACCGCAATTTTTGGAATTTGATTTTTTGATTTTTTGTAAATTAGAGAAAACAAAACTGTAAAGTGGGTGTGTGGGAAGATTATAGTTGGGATTTAAGAAAAACCCTATGTAGCATGGACACGAAGACGGCGATACGGGGAAACAGGGAAACAAACACGGGGAAACGGTAGTTTCCAAATATAGGGATACAGGAGCTTGGGGGAAACGTGTTGATATTAAAAAAATAGGGGGTATTTTTATAATATACTATATAAACATATACAAGCTTTTATTTATAGGACTAATTACAGTTTGCACCCCTAAAGTGTTGAGATAGTAGCACTTGCCCCCTAATGTAACAAAAATAACACTTGCTCCCCTAGAGTTTTGCTATGAATTGGAAATTTTAGTTTTCGTCAAATATCTATGCAAATGACAAAATTACCCTTAAGTACTAAAGGTATATCTTAGATTTTTTCTATAAATACATTTCGCAAATTATCTGTTATGAACACTTATCCTCTTAATATTTTTAATACTTAACCGCATGATACTTTTAGAAATCCTTAAGGATCTCACAAATCACAATATGCCAATTCTTGAAAACGTTACAACAACGTGAAAAGAAAAACTAGTAATAGCAAATTCAACTAATTTATAACATAATACTAATTAAAGAGAGTGCTATAATTTTCGATTTTTGAAATTGGCGCTACAGTACTATTGGTTGAAATATTTTTGCATATATTAAAGTATTATACTTTGATAATTTATTGATATGTAAAACTATCCTCCGCATAATATAAGAATATAATAGATAGTACTGATTTATTGTGTTTCAAGGGTGCAAGGTGCTATTAATTTTTTTTAAGGATGCTAAGTGTCAAAATACTACATTTTAAGGGTGCAAAGTGGGATTAAGGACTTACATTTTCAAACTGAATTCAACTTGAACTTTTAACTCAGAATTTTGCATGGAAATTGCATAGTTAGATTAAAATCGAAAATAGTTTCAACACATATTTATATGTACTATTCAGTAATATAAAAAAAATATGGTTTTGCCGGGGCCGGCTCAACCACTAGGCCACTTAGGCAGTTGCCTAGGGCCCCACATTAAGTGGGGCCCACCTGTACACTTTTTTCTTTTTCCTTTTTTTTGGCACTAATACGTATTATATATTATATAAAAAATCTGTTTACAGTAGATATTAATTTTGTATATTATAAATTTTATATCTATTGTAGGCCCATCAATTAATTAATATAATAGACAATTAATAATACATGTATATATAATTATGTGGGTCCTCGGTTACTTTAACCTAAATATTATCCCTCAATCATTATCACTCTTTTTTTTCACCTGACTTCAATAGGTGAAAATGTGCTATATTATAACATTTTCTTTATTTTTTTGCCTTTTATTGATTTTTCTACTATTTTTTTTTTGGTAGGCACATTCGATTTTTATTGCATTTTTCACTTTTCTTTGATAATTTATAAAAAAAAATTATACAAAATAAAACATATGTATATAATATTAGGGCCCAAGTTTTGTTCGCCCAACCCCCAATATCCTAAGATGGACCCTAATGTGATGAAAAAACCCAAACTACTAAAACTAAACATTTTTTGTTAGTTAATTACTTAATTATACTATAAACACCCTAATATTTCTACTTGTTACTAAAATTTTACTCGTTTTTCTAATATTGAATTAAAATTTATCAATTTCAATTTTTTATTTGTTCTACTATTTAAAAAAAATATTGTTGATGAATTTTCATTTGTTTATGTAAAATTAAAAAAAAAAAACGCAGCCTTGTGAATTTACTTGTGCGTTAATACATAATTTTCTGGTCCTACAACAAGGAATAATTTCATTTACTATTTTAGTTTGGTAAAATTTATTTTTGTTTTATATTTTTCTTTTTGCATTAGTTAATGCATTGCATCAATAAAAAAATAAAAACTATATTTTAATTATAGGGGCCCAATATTTTCGTTTCGCCTAGGTCCCCTAGCATGCTAGAGCCGGCCCTGGGTTTTGCACAAATCTTCATCATGTGATCGTAAAAAAACCATAGAGAAAATTAAGAAAAACCCCCTGGAGTAAGATCTAATTACAAATACCCCCCTCCGACCAGGGGTTGACCGTTTAAATTGACAGTAAATGAGTTTTATCCGCTGTACCCTTTTGTTATTTGAAAAAAAATAGGGTAAATTGTGACAATCCCCTGAAGTACGATCCAATTATGAAAATTCCTCCGTATTTGCTTAGTTACCAAAATCCCCATGAGGTATGTTGCCTTTTTACATAGACCCCCTACCGTGTTAGTTTTGACGAAAAAAAATTTATATTGAGAATTATCCTAGTATGCCTCGAAAGAAAGAAGTAAAAGCGATTAATAATTTATTTAATATTTTCATTTTTCATTTCATTTGTTTAAAATTAAAATGTTATTAAAAAATATGAAAATATTTTTAACTTAAAATAAGAAATACGATTTTTTTTTTCAAAATACGTAAAATTAATTTTATTGAATAAACAATTGTTCCATATTTATCTATTTGTTCGCCTAAATGGCCAATCTAATACATTACAGTTAAGCCTCTTTCAGTCTTTCTCTACAAATAAGGCAGGTTCTCGGGTTGCAAATTATATGAGCTTATTGCATTTACTAGCCTTGTGAAAATCGCAACTGTGCATTTTTTCCATGTCATAAAAAAGTTATTAAATACCCCCCTGTATTTATTAGTCATATTGTAAATCGTGTGTCTCACTTTCAGCTGCAGCACCAGAAGATGCCTCTTGTCGATGAATCCGAATTTTTCCAGCCACACGAATTGTTCGACAAACTAGTCAGCTCCTCGCTGCCATAGGCGACGGCGGGGTGGACGAAATTCTGGTGAAAGTGGGAGGTGGAATGGGAGGCGGCAACGAGGTGAAGTTAGCGGTGGTGGACGGGTGTCTGTGGGGAGAAGAGCGAAGGAGACATGTTGTGGAAGGAAAGGGGTGGGGCCGGCGGAGGTGGGGGCGGGAAGAGGTGGTGGCGATTTCTATGGGGAGTAAGAAGAAATTTGGGGAAGGCATGTTCTTCTCTTCAGTTGGAGGTGGCGGCATATCGAGGTGAGTGCCGGTGGTCGTGGTTGGAGTTTGGTGTGGGTGGTGGCGATTTCAACGGGGAAGAAAAAATTTGGGGAATAAGATATTTTTCCCAAAAAAGTGTTTTCAACCCCCACAATTTTATAAATGTAATGTATTTTTCGGAAAATTACAATTCAGTCCCCTAACTTATTATTTGATTAAGTTTCTACAACTTTTTAGTAATTCAATGTGGTCCGCAAGTTTTTTTGTAGAAACCTCCCCAGGGTATTTCTGTCCTTTAATTTCAACCGGTCAACGGGAAAAGAGTAAATGGGTCGAGTATGCTATCTAAACATAAATACATGGGGTATTTACTAATTTTTTTATGATATGGGGAAAAAGCACAGTTGCGATTTTCATAGAGGTAGTAATTGCAATAAACTCCAGATTATATAGAAGATGGAGGAGAAACATGTACAAGAGATTGAAGAAAATGCAGTCAGATGTTTACATATAAGCTGGCATGGACTTTATTGAGTTTGACTAATTTTCATAGGGGGGTCATTGTTATTTTTTTAACCTGAGGGTTTTTCTAGCAATTCAACTTTACATAAGGGTGGTTTTTGCAAAAAACCAGTGTTTAAATGGTAAGCGTAATTCATATATCATAAAAATTAGTTGCCTGTATTAATAAAGAATGTGTAAATTTAGGTGATGAGTTTATTTACAAAACAAAAAAACTTGAACATCCCGTTTAATTTAAGTCAACGTGTATATGTCATTAGTCCCATAATAGGATGTAAAAATGCAGACATATGTAAATGAAATGTCGACCATTCTTTATTTGTTTTCCTACATTAATAGGGAACTTAGCACAAAATTAAGATTACTAAATTTTGTTTCCACAATTGTTGAATTCCAAAATTGCTAAAGGATATGTTCAAGCGATCCAGTGAATTGTATAAATGTCAATTTGAAGGCAAAATAAATGATCATGCATATAGTCCAATTAGGTTTGGGCACCTAGTAATTTACAATCTGAAGGTTCGCCAGAACATTGCGGTCTGCTCTCGCGGACACCGTTGTTTCAGTTCCATTGCAACGTCGCAGTCGGAACGAACAAATTATAATTAAAATGCAAAAAAAAATTGAATTAATGTCAAATACGTTTGTAATATTAATATTACAATAGAATAGTATACAAACTATCATTACAACTACAATTTTAAATTTTAGAACAATTCTTGGAATCCTGAGTAGTAGAATTAAGGGTGAAATTTTACGTTATGAATTTATCTATTTACTTTAAGAGAAATAAAAAAATAATTAGATCTAGATTTCAAATTTAGAAAACCTAAGAAACTTACTCATAGTTCTTGCTTATCATTCCCTAGCCCCAAATTAAACAATATTTAAAGTGTTGGAGCTATTGTAATTTTTTAAAACGTACAGGAGATTGAAGAAAATGAAGTCAGCTGTTTACATATTGGGGCTTTATTAATTTTAACTAATTTTCATAGGGGGGTCATTGTTAAATTATTAATTTTCATATTAAGTATTCTTAAATAATTTTAATTAAATTATTAACAAATGCAATGTAAGAAACTTTTAAAAAATTATATAGAATCAACGTTCAATACTTCAAAATATCTATTATTAATTACTATATCAATATAATCTCCAGTATTGAAAAATATAAAGTATTGAATCAATTCAATATATAAACAAACGTGTTGACTTAATACAAACTCACTTATGTTATTAAAATCGATAGTGTGAAAATTCGAATGAAACATAAAATAAGATGTTTATTTAAAAAAAATAGATTATAACTCATTTCAATTAATTTAAATCGATTAACCTCAATTATTGAGAAGAACTTATTAAAATTATTGATTATTTTATCATAAGATAATTATTTAAAAATATAGATGATGTTTATTTTAACAAAAATAGATTATATCTCATTCTAATTAATTTCTTACTATAAAAATAAAACTATATATGACGAATAAAATCAAAATATTATGATGTGATTTCTCTTTTAATAATTGGTTTCATTTGTAAAAATTGTAAGAATTAAATCGTAGGTCATATGATTTAATCATTTTTTTTACATTTATATTTTATTCAAATATTAGAATTTAATCGTAAGATTTAAATGGATTAAGTCATTTAAATTTATTTGATTTTTTTTATTATATTATATGTTAATAATTTAATTAAAATTATTTAATAATAATGAATATGATAAGTAATAATCTATTTAACATTATTTATTATTATCATTTTACACCTTTTGTTTATGCTATATATATTCCTTGATATAATAATCCTAACTATATATAAATATAAATAACACTGTAATATGATTATAATAATTGTGTAACTAATGTTTTATAAATTATTAATTGTCATGCTGACTATTATTAATATCAAAAATCTCGACTAATAACAAATGCATATATATTTAATTTTGAAAAATATAACAAAAATACGATTTATAAAACAATCTCAACTATTATTTTCATTAATAAATACCCATAGTCCAATCTTAACAACTTTCATTTTATTCAGTTTATATCTCAAGGTCTTGATCGTTTCATTTTTTTCTAAAATTGTTTAGTGTTTAAATTAAATATTTTTTTAATTGAGAATTTAAAGTTAATCTCAAATTTTAAGTTTTTTTTTCTTTCTTAAAAAAAAAAGAAATAAATAAATTGAAAAACCGGTTTGGACTCGGACCCGACCCGGACCCGGCCCAGACCCAAATGGACCCGGGTAGACCCGCCCTAAACCTGTTAGAGTAAGTGACCAACAAGCCAACATGTGTCTGTGGTCTTTCGTATTTATTATGGTAATAAACGAACCTTCTTTTCGTATTAATGATAAAACACATTGGCATTCTATATCTTTGTCCCTTTGTCACAAGCATAGATATAGTCCTTACAATTATTACAAGTACTAGTAATTGATTATTAGGATCGTGAGATATTTACTTAAGTATTATAACTGTTAAATGGTTCCTAGTCGAAGGGTTACGCTACCAAAGAGGATATCGGCCTTTCCCATTAAAAGACTAGCACTTAGTGTATGTGTACTGCATCTCATCAGTAATCGGTATTGTGATATCGGCATGCATGAGTGGGTGCTCGTAAGTTGACAAGTTCACTGAACTCCCTCACCCTAGAAATCTCTAAGTGGTTCCCAATAATCGACTAGAGATATCTGTGGTATAGTTGTACACCATTAGTCCTTATGGCCTAGACATCACCGTGACTTCGCTAGAGGACCAGCTGTATCGTGACCTCTCCCTGAGTTCCACCGAGGACCACCCCAAGGGCCAGTGTTCGTGTAGTCCGAAATCTAGTGGGAGGTCTGTGCACTGTAGTCGGGGATTCGATCGCTAGAATAGTCTTGGATGTCTTGTGTGTTCTTACAGGTTGTAATCTCTCTAAGTCTCTAGCCAGAGCTGACTAAGTGATGATTAGAGAATTCGAATCTCTAAGTCATGCACGTAACAATTACAACACTTAGAACGATCGCACCGTCATTTAACATATAAAGAGGTCTCGATGAACCAATGCCACTAGTTCAATCGGGACATATGAATTGAAGGGATCGTACTGTACGCTAACTATATCAAAAGGTTCTTGCAGGCACTTCATTTGTATCTAGGGAATCATGACGCGTAGTTGCTAGACACCAATCTTGATTCATTAGGTGATTAAGGTGAAACGTGCTTCATCTTAATCGTAACTCTAAGGGACGAGTTTTGACCACAAAGGGTTGTGGGCCCACGGCTAGCTTACACCTGAACCATCGAGGGTCACACTGCTCGTGCACATGAGATCTTTGAATAAACGGTCAGAGATAAAATAGTTTATCTTTGCATGATTGGAAGTCAATATGATTGGGTCCAACATTCGTAATTTGGAATTATGAATGAGAATAAGAAAAGCAAAATAATACGCGAACATCTTTGTGGACTTTCTAAATCGGGAAGTTTCCAAATTTAGAAAGTGCACTAAATTAGGGTTTCCACTTTTAGAAAGTTGGAACTTTAGAATTGGCGCTCGTAATGATGAGGACATTATAATGATTCCGAAAATGTAATTGTTACAATTTTCCGATCATCGAATTGAGAGAGATGAGCAAGGAAAAGAACTAACGAACTTAAGCTGTTGGGCCCGGTCCAACTTAAGCCCGTTAGGGTTTTATGCAAGACACTATAAATACTGGATTTATACGTCTTGCACACACACAACACACGAATTAAACCCTAGCCGTTCCACTCTCTCTCTCGGCCATCTTCTCCCGCGGCCACCACCGCCGTCCCCGCCGGCAACTCGCCGGTATCGGCCACCCCTTGGCCGATCCCTTTGGTAATTCTTTCCTACTTTCTATTCTTATGTTTTTTTAACTATTACATGTCTAGTGCCACGTATTTAGTAGATCGAAGTATACGAGGTGAAATCCGAGAGGAGGAAGATCGAGGATCGAAGAATCGAGGAGCAGCCACCGAGCCGACGACGCATGCGCCTCCACGCGCTGCCCGAAGACAGCGCGTGAACCACACGCGCCGCCGTAGCTCCGATCATCGCCGCTGCTGCATCGCTGTTACAACCCCGGATTGTACGTAGAGGATTATTTCTACACTCCACTCTATCTTTTCTATCTAGTGTTTGTGCTGTTGTTTGTTGATGCATATTAAAGTCCTAGTATTGTAGTTCGTGTTTTTAAGAACGTTGTAGCGAATGCACTTTTGTGCATGGTTTTTTACATATACGTTTGTGCATGTCCATTTGAGCGAGTGTGTTTGTGCATGTTTGTTGATTTGCATTAATGTCCTAGGATTGTAGTTTGTGTTTTCATGATCCTTTTTGCGAATGCACTTTTGCTTGAGTACTTTTGTTCATGCTTTTGTACTTTTACTTATGTGCGTATCTTTTCTAGCGAGTGTTTTTGTGCACATTTCTTGATGCGCAATCATGTCCTTCAATTGTAGTACGTATTTTCATGATCGATTTTGGTATCCAATTTTGACCATAACCAAGTCCGAATTTGGAAATTTGCCGTGAGACGGGAATTGTAGCCCTCACAGAAATAGCTTTCTTATAGAGCCGAAACCAGGTGATTTGGAATTTGGATGAGACAGTTATGCACGACTTTGTGGACACTACCAAAGATGTTGGGGGATTCTCTTCTAATTTGATTTTATTTTTTTAATTGCGACTCGTTTCTTACTATTTGATCATTTTTGCTTCCTTGACACCTAATTTTCGATTTGTACCTATAAGATACCAAATCCACTAATTAAAACAAAAATATAAATTAATCCAAACAAAAATCCACGTAAACGTAAAGGTAGAGTATTATTTCTACACTCCACCGTATCTTTTTTATCTACTGTTTCTGCTGTTGTTTGTTCATGCGTATTAAAGTCCTAGTATTGTAATTCGTTTTTTTAAGAACATTGTTGCGAATGCACTTTTGTGCATGGTTTTTTACATGTACGTTTGTGCATGTCCATTTGAGCGAGTGTGTTTGTGCATGTTTGTTGATTTGTATTCATGTCCTAGGATTGTAGTTTGTGTTTTCATGATCCTTATACGCAATGCACTTTTATTTGAGTACTTTTGAGCATACTTGTGTACTTTTACTTATGTGCGTATCTTTTCTAGCGAGTGTTTTTGTGCACGTTTCTTTATGCGCATTCATGTCCTTGAATTGTAGTACGTATTTTCATGATCGCTTTTGGTATCCAATTTTAACCATGTTCGAGTTCGAATTTGGAAATTTGCCGCGAGACAAGAATTATAGCCCACTCAAAAAGCTTTTTATGGAGTCGGAACTAGGTGATTTGGAGTCCGGATGAGACAGTTATGCTCGACTTCGTTGACTCTACCAAAGATGTTGGGGGATTCTCTCTTCTAATTTGATTTTATTTTCTTAATTGTAACCCTTTTCTCACTCTTTGATCATTTTTGTTTCCTGCACACCTAATTTTTGTTTTGCACCTATAAGATACCAAATCCACCAATAAAAACAGAAATATAAATTAATCCACACAAAAATCCACGTAAACGTAAACGTAGATTATTATTTCTGCACTCCACTCTATCTTTTTTATGTAGTGTTTCTGCTATTGTTTGTTGATGCGTATTAAAGTCCTAGTATTGTAGTTCGTGTTTTTAAGAACGTTGTTGCCAATGTACTTTTGCGCAAGGTTTTTTACATGTACGTTTGTGCACGTTTCTTGATGCGCATTCATGTCCTTGAAATGTAGTACGTATTTTCATGATCGCTTTTGATATCCAATTTTGACCATGTTCGAGTCCGAATTTGGAAATTTGCCGTGGGACAAGAATTGTAGCTCACTGAAATAGCTTTCTTATGGAGCCGGAACCAGGTGATTTGGAGTCCGGATGAGGCAGTTATGCTGGACTTCGTTGACACTACCAAAGAAGTTGGGGTATTCTCTCTAATAATTTGATTTTATTTTTTTAATTGCAACCCTTTTCTCACTCTTTGATCATTTTTGCTTCCTAGACACCTAATTTTCGTTTTGTACCTATAAGATATCAAATCCACTAATTAAAATAGAAATATAAATTAATCCACACAAAAATCCACGTAAACGTAAACTTAGAGTATTATTTCTGCACTCCACTCTATCTTTTTTATCTAGTGTTTCTGCTGTTGTTTGTTGATGTGTATTAAAGTCCTAGTATTGTAGTTCTTGTTTTCAAAAACGTTGTTGTGAATGCCCTTTTGCGCATGGTTTTTTACACGTACGTTTGTGCATGTCTATTTGAGCGAGTGTGTTTGTGCAAGTTTGTCGATTTATATTAATGTCCTAGGATTGTAGTTTGTGTTTTCATGATCCTTTTTGCGAATGCACTTTTGCTTGAGTACTTTGGTGCATGCTTTTGTACTTTTACTTACGTGTGTATCTGTTCTAGCGAGTATTTTTGTGCACGTTTCTTGATGTGCATTCATGTCCTTGAAATGTAGTACGTATTTTCATGATCACTTTTGACAGGTGATTTGGAGTCCGGATGAGACGGTTATGCTCGACTTCGTTGACACTGTTAGCGTAGGTGACCAACAAGTCAACATGTGGTTGTGGTCTTCCGTATTTATTATTGTAATAAACGAACCTTTATTCGTATTAATGATATAACACATTGGCATTCTATATCTTTGTCCCTTTGTCACAAGCATAGATATAGTCCTTACAGTTATTACAAGTACTAGTAATTGATCGTTAGGATCGTGAGATATTTAATTAAGTATTATAACTGTTAAACGTGTTCCTAGTCGAAGGGTTACGCCACCAATGAGGATATCGGCCTTTCCCATTAAGAGACTAGCACTTAGTGTATGTGTACTGCATCTCATCAGTAAACGGTATTGTGATATCGGCATGCATAAGTGGGTGCTCGTAAGTTGACGAGTTCACTGAACTCCCTCACCCTAGAAATCTCTAAGTGGTTCCCAATAATCGAGTAGAGATATCTATGGTATAGTTGTACACCATTAGTCCTTATGACCTAGACATCACCGTGACTTTACTAGAGGACCAGCTGTATCGTGACCTGTCCCTGAGTTCCACCGAGGACCATCCCAAGGGCCAGTATTCGTGCAGTCCGAAATCTAGTGGGAGGTTTGTGCATTGTAGTCGGGGATTCGATCGCTAGAATAGTCTTGGATGTCATGTGTGTTCTGAAATTTTGTAATCATTCCAAGTCTGTGGCCAGAGCTGACTAATTGATGATTAGAGAATTCGATTCTCTAAGTCATGCACGTAACGATTACAACTTAGAACGATCGCACCGTCAGTGAACATATAAAGAGGTCTCGACGAACCAATGCCTCTAGTTCAATTGGGACATATGTATCTAAGGGACCGTACTGTACGTTAACTATATCTGAAGGTTCTTGCAGGCACTTCATTTGTATCTAGGGAATCATGACGCGTAGTTGCTAGACGCCAATCTTGATTCGTTGGGTGATTAAGGTGAAACAAGCTTCATCTTAATCGTAACTCTAAGAGACGAGTTTTGACCACAAAGGGTTGTGGGCCCACGGCTAGCTTACACCTAAACCATCGAGGGTCACACTACTCGTGCACATGAGATCTTTGAATAAACGGTCTGAGATAAAATGGTTTATCTTTGCATGATTGGAAGTCAATATGATTGGGTCCAACATTCGTAATTTGGAATTATGAATGAGAATAAGATAAGGAAAAGAATAGGCAAACGTATTAGTGAACTTTCTAAATCGGGAAGTTTCCAAATTTAGAAAGTGCACTGAATTAGGGTTTCCACTTTTGGAAAGATGGAAATCGGGAGTTGGCACTCGTAATGACGAGGACATTATAATGATTCCGAAAACGTAATCTTTACAATTTTCCGATCATTGAATTGAGAGAGACGAGCAAGTAAAAGAACTAACGAACTTAAGTTGTTGGGCCCAGTCCAACTTAAGCCCGCTAGGGTTTTATGCAAGACACTATAAATACTTGATTTATAAGTCTTGCACACACACAACACGAAACCCTAACCCTAGCCTCTCTCTCTCTCTCTCGCTCGGCCACCTCCCCGTTGGCCGATCCCTTTCGGTATTCCTTTCCTTCTTTCTTTTTCTTCCGTTTTTCTAACTATTACGTGTCTAGTGCCACGTGTTTAGTAGATCGAATTATACGAGGTGAAATCCCAGAGGAGGAAGATCGAAGATTGAAGAATCGAGGAGCAGCACACGAGCCGACGCCGCACGCAATCCCACGCGCCGCCCGAAGACCGGGCGTGAGTCACACGCGCTGCCGTGGCTCGTCTTGCCGCTACTGCCGCTCCACCGCTGCTGTCCCGGATTGTACGGATTGGTTTCCATAGCAATCTCGTTTTTCTTAGTGCGCCTACCTCACGCTTCAAGAGGAAAACTTACGAATTCATTGTTCTTGATTCGTTTACGTTTAAATAGAATGTTCGTGTTCGTTCTTGTATGATTTTATGTGATTACATGAAATCGTTTTATTTATTGCAAGCATGTTATTTGATTTAAACGCGAGCATGCTAGTTGATTTACTTTCTATTACGTAATTAAGCATGTATGTTGTTTTTAATTTCGCTGGAAGCGCAAAGGTACGCAATTAATTGATTTCAATTATCGGACATGTGTTTATGTGTTTTAAAGTTGTTTAAATCGCATAAAATTTTTGTTTTCGGCTGCGTACACGTGTCCTATTCCCAAGTGTGGTATCAGAGCTCGTTGCGCAATTAATTGCGTTCGTTTATATATGCTATGATTTTATGCATGTTCGATTTATTAAAGTAGCGATTGTTGTATTATGTAATTGGGAGTTTTCGTAAGTTTA
The DNA here is from genome assembly GCF_056151865.1 of Erythranthe guttata. NCBI lineage: Eukaryota > Viridiplantae > Streptophyta > Magnoliopsida > Lamiales > Phrymaceae > Erythranthe > Erythranthe guttata. The sequence continues at coordinate 11,744,295 of NC_142533.1, forward strand.
AAATATTTTTGAAATATTGTTTAGAATTTTTAGCTTTAAAAGCTTTAAAATTGTTTAAAATTGGAAAATCGGATCTGAAATTATTTTAAAACATCGATTTTTTAATTGTTCGGATCGAACCGGTCGAACCGCCCGGTTCGATGGTTATGCACGATCCAATTGACCGAATCCACGTGGAATCGGGTCGGTCAGACCGGTTCTCGGTCCGACTGACCCGACCCACTGATTTGGGTCAACTGGACCGGGCAGAACCGGACCGTTTCGGTCCGAACCGGTCAGACCGGTCGGCCGAACCGGTTCAATGAAAAAAAAAAAAAAAAAAAATCAGATTTCTTAAATTAAACTTAAAACAAATTGATTTTAAGTTCTTTGAGAATCTTTGATTGGTAGGTTAGACTTGACACACGACGATTTTGATATTCGCGAGATTAACTTAGGTCATTATCAAGTGTGAGGAAAATTGATTTAGGGTCATATTGTGGATATGATTGATTGTGATCTACCTTTGGGAAAATATAATCGGGCTAGATTAACTACGGGTTATATTTGTCTATTGGACCTAAAGTCCAGTAAGAAAAATCAGTTTTCTCGTTTGTCTATTAGAGGGAAGTGGAACTCGATAAAATTAGTGGGAGAACAATTAAATAACATAAGACCAAACATTTAATTGTAACAATTATTTAACGCGAATCTCTAATAATCCTCTTCTCTATATACCTCTCAGATAATCATGTCTAAGAATCCCATAATGTCAATCCTCGACAATAAACTCAATGTCCCTAATTAACTAGATTGGTTGCGTAGTCTTAAGCTTGGGCTAACCATTGAGGGGCGTCTCTATGTTCTGAACGAGAGACTTCCCGCCACTATACCTGCCACAGCGACAGATGCTGAAAAGGAAACTTATGAACCATGGAAGAAAGATGACACACATGCTAGGTGCTATATGATAGCCGCCATGCAGCCCGCGCTTGCGAGGAAATATGAGTCTCACATGCATGCTTTCGATATAAAGGCTCATCTCGATAGCATGTATAGTGAGAATATTAAGGCATCGAGGTACGCTGCTACAAAGGAATTGATCACGGCGAGACTGCGCGAAGGGACTTTGGTCCACGAGCACTGTCTCAAAATGATCACTCTCCTTGAAAAGCTAGTGAATCTCGATGTCACCCTCTCGGCCGAGCTCTCGTTGGATTTGATCCTGTTGTCTCTTCCTAGTTCGTATGAATCGTTCATAGTGAACTTCAACATGAAAAAACTAGATCCTCCCTTGGATGAGTTGATGAACATGTTGGTCAGTTTCGAGTCCACCATTAAGAAAGAGAAATTTGTTCTCATTGCTGCTACTTCTGGTAAGAAGAGTTCTTCCCAAAAGAAGAGAAAGGAAAGAGCTCCCTTCCCAAACATCAAGTTCGAAGTGGGTGAAGGTAGTGGGGGCCCCAAAGCAAAGGTTAGCAAGCAAGTTGATGATACTTGCCATCATTGTGGAAAGAAAGGACACTGGCGCCGCAACTGCAAGGCTTACCTAAAGCAGAAAAGTTCTGAAAAGGGTATGTATTTCATTGACGTAAATTTGTCTGTCAATTCTTCTTCTTGGGTATTGGATACGAGCTGTGGCTCACATATGTGCAATGATTTGCAGCTAATGACAAGAAGTCGAAAGCTTAGAGCGGGTGAGACCTACCTAAGGATGGGGAATGGAGCAAGAGTTGCTGCTGAAGCCATTGACACGATTTACTTAAATGTTTTGGATTCTAGTTTTCCTGTTGTTTTGAACGATTGTTTATTTGTTCCGTCCCTCATTAGAAACCTTATTTATATTCATGTGTTAGATATTGAAGGTTTTACTTTTGTTTTTGTAAATTCGATTTGCATTATACAAAAGAATGAGAATTTGATTTGCAAAGGACGACTGTTAAACAACTTGTGTGAACTAATCCAAATGAAATACCTATTAATGTTATATCAGCAAAACGTAAGGAGATAGATCAAAACCCCGCACAACTTTGGCACGCTAGATTAGGTCATGTCTCTTTAAGAAGGATGAACGATTTTGTTAGTGAAGGATTGTTCTCTTTGGAGGACGTGAAATCACTACAAACTTGTGAATCTTGCCTTAAAGGGAAAATGACCATGTCACCCTACAAAGGGAAAATGGAACGAGCCGAGGGTCTTTTGGATTTGATCCATACAGACGTATGTGGTCCACTAAGTGTTAGTGCGAAGGGTGGATACCACTACTTCGGACGAAGTATTAAGAAGCTCAATCCGATCGTGGTGGAGAATACTTGAGAATCGAGTTCATTGACTATCTAAAAGAAAATGGGATACAATATCAATGGACTCCACCTGGAACTCCTCAACTCAAAGGAGTTTCCGAACGTCGGAATCGAACTTTATTGGATATGGTTCGATCTATGATAGGGTTCACGAACTTACCGGCATACTTGTGGGGTCATGCACTTCGCACTGCCGCGTATTTGCTGAATAGAGTTAACACCACAGCATTTAAATCCACACCTTATGAACTTTGGCATTCCCGGAAACCCAACTACAAACATATTAGGATATGGGGTGGGTTGTCCCGCTTATGTGAATCGATTAGTGGGAGACAAGTTGGATAGTAAATCCGACTTATGCTATTTTGTGGGATATCCCGAAGACTCAATGGGATACGAATTCTATTATGTCAAGTTGGATAGTAAATCCGACTTATGCTATTATGAAGGTTCTTGCAGGCACTTCATTTGTATCTAGGGAATCATGACGCGTAGTTGCTAGACGCCAATCTTGATTCGTTGGGTGCTTAAGGTGAAACGAGCTTCATCTTAATCGTAACTCTAAGGGATGAGTTTTCACCACAAAGGGTTGTGGGCCCACGGCTAGCTTACACCTGAACCATCGAGGGTCACACTGCTCGTGCACATGAGATCTTTGAATAAACGGTTAGAGATAAAATGGTTTATCTTTGCATGATTGGAAGTCAATATGATTGGGTCCAACATTCGTAATTTGGAATTATGAATGAGAATAATAAAAGGAAAAGAATAGGAAAACGTATTAGTGAACTTTCTAAATCGGGAAGTTTCCAAATTTAGAAAGTGCACTGAATTAGGGTTTCCACTTTTGGAAAGTTGGAAATCGAGAGTTGGCACTCGTAATGACGACGACATTATAATGATTCTGAAAATGTAATCGTTACAATTTTCCGATCATTGAATTGAGGGAGACGAGCAAGTAAAAGAAGTAACGAACTTAAGATGTTGGGCCCGGTCCAACTTAAGCCCGCTAGGGTTTTATGCAAGACACTATAAATACTTGATTTATAGGTCTTATGCAAGACAACTTAAGCCCGCTAGGGTTTTATGCAAGACACTACAACACGAAACCCTAACCCTAGCCGCTCTCTCTCTCTCTCTCTCTCTCGCTCGGCCACCTCCCCGCGGCAACCGCGCCGTCGTCGCCGGAAATTGCCGGAATCGGCCATCCGTTGGCCGATCCCTTTCGGTATTCCTTTCCTTCTTTCTTTTTCTTCTGTTTTTCTAACTATTACGTGTCTAGTGCCACGTGTTTAGTAGATCGAAGTATACGAGGTGAAATCCGAGAGGAGGAAGATCGAAGATTGAAGAATCGAGGAGCAGCACACGAGCCGACGCCGCACGCAATCCTACGCGCCGCCTGAAGACCGCGCGTGAGTCACACGCGCCGCCGTGGCTCGTCTTGCCGCTGCTGCCCCAGATTGTACGGATTGGTTTCCGTAGCAATCTCGTTTTGCTTAGTGCGCCTACCTCACGCTTCAAGAGGTAAACTTACGAATTCATTGTTCTTGATTCGGTTACGTTTAAATAGAATGTTCATGTTCGTTCTTGTATGATTTTATGTGATTACATGAAATCGTTTTATTTATTGCAAGCATGTTATTTGATTTAAACGCGAGCATGATAGTTGATTTAATTTCGATTAAGTAATCAAGCATGTATGTTGTTTTTAATTTTGCTGGAAGCGCAAAGGTACGCAATTAATTGATTTCAATTATCAGGCATGTGTTTATGTGTTTTAAAGTTGTTTAAATCGCATAATTTTTTTTTTTCCGCTGCGTACACGTGTCCGAATTTTCGTTTTGTACCTTTAAGATACCAAATCCACCAATTAAAACAAAATTATAAATTAATCCACACAAAAATCCACGTAAACGTAAACGTAGAGTATTATTTCTGCATTCCACTCTATCTTGTTTATCTAGTGTTTCTGCTGTTGTTTGTTGATGCGTATTAAAGTCCTAGTATTGTAGTTCGTGTTTTTAAGAACGTTGTTGCGAATGCACTTTTGCGCATGGTTTTTTACATGTACGGTTGTGCATGTCCAATTGAGCGAGTGTGTTTGTGCATGTTTGTTGATTTGTATTAATGTCCTAGGATTGTAGTTTGTGTTTTCATGATCCTTTTTGCGAATGCACTTTTGCTTGAGTACTTTTGTGTATGCTTTTGTACTTTTACTTATGTGCGTATCTTTTCTAGCGAGTGTTTTTGTGGACGTTTCTTGATGTGCATTAATGTCCTTCAATTGTAGTACGTATTTTCATGATCGCTTTTGGTATCCAATTTTGACCATGTTCGAGTCCGAATTTGGAAGTTTGCCGTGGGACAGGAATTGTAGCCCACTGAAATAGATATCTAATGGCGCTGGAACCAGGCGATTTGGAGTCCGGATCAGACAGTTATGCTGGACTTCGTTGACACTACCAAAGAAGTTGGGGGATTCTCTCTAATAATTTGATTTTATTTTTTTAATTGTAACCCTTTTCTCACTCTTTGATCATTTTTGCTTCCTGGACACCTAATTTTCGTTTTGTACATATAAGATACCAAATCCACCAATTAAAACAGATTTATAAATTAATCCACACAAAAATCCACGTAAACGTAAACTTAGAGTATTATTTCTGCACTCCACTCTATCTTTTTTATCTAGTGTTTCTGCTGTTGTTTGTTGATGCGTATTGAATTCCTAGTATTGTAGTTCTTGTTTTTAAGAACGTTGTTGCGAATGCCCTTTTGCGCATGGTTTTTTACAAGCACCTTTGTGCATGTCCATTTGAGCGAGTGTGTTTGTGCAAGTTTGTCGATTTATATTAATGTCCTAAGATTGTAGTTTGTGTTTTCATGATCCTTTTTGCGAATGCACTTTTGCTTGAGTACTTTTGTGCATGCTTTTGTAATTTACTTATGTGTGTATCTTTTCTAGCGAGTGTTTTTGTGCACGTTTCTTGATGCGCTTTCATGTCCTTGAATTGAAAAACGTATTTTCATGATCGCTTTTGGTATCCACTGAAATAGATTTCTGATGGCGCCGGAACCAGGTGATTGGTAGTCCGGATGAGAGAGTTATGCTCGACTTCATGGACTCTACCAAAGATGTTGGGGGATTCTCTATTTTAAATTGATTTTGTAATTTATTTGCAACTCTTTTCTTACTCTTTGATCATTTTTGCTTCCTGGACACCTAATTTTCGATTTGTACCTAAAGATAGCAAATCCACAAATTAAAACAGAAATATAAATTAATGCAAACAAAAATCCCTGTAAACGTAAAGGTAGAGTATTATTTCTACACTCCACAGTGTCATTTTTAAGAACGTTGTTGCGAATGTACTTTTGCGCATGGTTTTTTACATGTACTTTTGTGCATGTCCATTTGAGCGAGTGTGTTTGTGCATGTTTTTTGATATATATTACTGTCCTAGGATTGTAGTTTGTGTTTTCATGATCCTTTTTGCGAATGCACTTTTGCTTGAGTGCTTTTGTGAATGCTTTTGTACCTTTACTTATGTGCGCATCTTTTCAAGCGAATGTTTTTTGCAACATTTCTTGATGCGCATTCATGCCCTCGTATTGTAGTACGTATTTTCATGATCGCTTTTGGTATGCAATTTTGACCATGTTAGAGGCCGAATTTGGGAATTCGCCGTGAGACAAGAATTGTAGCCCACTGAAATAGCTTTCTAATGACGCCGGAACCAGGTGATTTGGAGTCCGGATGAGATAGTTATGCTCGACTTCAAGGCCACTACCAAAGATGTTGGGGGATTCTCTCTTCAAGTTTGATATTATTTTCTTAATTGCAACTCTTTTCTTACTCTTCGTTCATTTTTACTTCCTGGACACCTAATTTTTGATTTGTACCTATAAGATACCAAATCCACCAATTAAAACAAAAATATAAATTAATCCAAAAAAAAAATCCACGTAAACGTAAAGGTAGAGTATTATTTCTACAATCCACTGTATCTTTTTTATCTAGTGTTTCAGCTGTTGTTTGTTGATGCGTATTAAAGTCCAGTATAGTAGTTCGTGTTTTTAAGAACGTTGTTGCGAATGCACTTTTGCGCATTGTTTTTTACATGTACGTTTGTGCATGTCCATTTGAGCGAGTGTGTTTGTGCATGTTTGTTGATTTGTATTAATGTCCTATGAATTTAGTATGTGTTTTCATGATCCTTTTTGCGAATGCACTTTTGCTTGAGTAATTTTGTTCATGCTTCTGTACTTTTACTTATGTGCGTATCTTTTGTAGCGAGTGTTTTTGTGCACGTTTCTTGATGCACATTCATGCCCTTGAAATGGAGTACGTATTTTCATGATCTCTTTTGGTATCCAATTTTGACAATGTTCGAGTCCGAATTTGGAAATTTGCCGTGGGACATAAATTGTAGCCCAGTGAATTAGATATCTAATGGCGCCAGTACCAGTTGATTTGAAGTCCGGATGAGACAGTTATACTCGACTTCGTTGACAATACCAAAGATGTTGGGGGATTCTCTCTTCTAATTTGATTTTATTTTCTTAATTGCAACTCAATTCTTACTCTTTAATCATTTTTGCTTCATGGACACCTAATTTTCAGTTAGTACCTATAAGATACAAAATCCACAAATTAAAACAGAAATATAAATTAATCCAAACAAAAATCCACATAAACGTAAACGTGGAGTATTATTTCTACACTCCACTGTATCTTTTTTATCTAATGTTTCTTCTGTTGTTTGTTGATGTTTATTAAAGTCCTAGTATTGTAGTTCGTGTTTTTAAAAACGTTGTTGCGAATGCACTTTTGCGCATCGTTTTTTACATGTGCGTTTGTGCATGTCCATTTGAGCGAGTGTGTTTGTGCATGTTTGTTGATTTGTATTCATGTCCTAGGATTGTAGTTTGTGTTTTCATGATCCTTATTGCGAATGCACTTTTGCTTGAGTACTTTTGTGCATACTTTTGTACTTTTACTTATGTGCGTATCTTTTCTAGCGAGTCTTTTTGTGCACGTTTCTTTATGTGCATTCATGTCCTTGAATTGTAGTACGTATTTTTTGATCGCTTTTGGTATCCAATTTTGACCATGTTCGAGTTCGAATTTTGAAATTTGCCGTGAGACAGATACTATAGCCCACTGAAATAGCTTTCTTATGGAGCCGGAACCAGGTGATTTGGAGTCCGGATGAGGCAGTTATGCTGGACTTGGTTGACACTACCAAAGATGTTGGGGGATTCTCTTTGATAATTTGATTTTATTTTTTTAATTGCAACTCTTTTCCCACTATTTGATCATTTTTGCTTCGTGGACACCTAATTTTTGTTTTGTACCTATAACATACAAAATCCACCAATTAAAACAGAATTATAAATTAATCCACACAAAAATCCACGTAAACGTAAACTTAGAGTATTATTTCTGCACTCCACTCTATCTTTTTTATCTAGTGTTTCTGCTGTTGTTTGTTGATGCGTATTAAAGTCCTAGTATTGTAGTTCTTGTTTTTAAGAACGTTGTTGCGAATGCCCTTTTGAGCATGGCTTTTTACATGTACGTTTGTGCATGTCCATTTGAGCGAGTGTGTTTGTGCAAGTTTTTCAATTTGTATTAATCTCCTAGGATTGTAGTTTGTCTTTTGATGATCCTTTTTGCGAATGCACTTTTGCTTGAGTACTTTTGTGCATGCTTTTGTACTTTTACTTATGTGCGTATCTTTTCTAGCGAGTGCTTTTGTGCATGTTTCTTGATGCGCATTCATGTCTTTGAATTGTAGTTCGTATTTTCATGATCGCTTTTGATATCCAATTTTGACCATGTTTGAGTCCGAATTTGGAAATTTGTCGTGAAACAGGAATTTTAGCCCACTGAAATAGCTTTCTAATGGCGCCGGAACCAA